>NC_056741.1:188006312-188031312 GCF_019279795.1 Protopterus annectens | reverse complement strand
TATTTGACTTTTTTTGTAACCTGTTTCTTTAGAGAACATTTTCGAAATGTGTTTTACCATGGTGCTACAAAGAAAATTCATCAACATTTACACAGTGTCATTTACTTTTGACTTTCTTTAATAAATAAGGCAAATGTCAGATGACTATATTGCTTCCTTTCAAACAGAAATTAAATATCGATTGATTTAATAAAATATCAACAGATGTATTTATAATTTTGATTTACTTGTGCTATGATACAGCAATAAAATCAAAACAATTGTTATTGTTTTCAACATGTATATGAATGTATTCTTGCCTACAAATTGTAACCTACAGATTATCAGGTTTATGTTCTTAGTGCAGCCCTTATTTATTCTCTTTGATTTCATGTGATATAGATTAGAACGTTTTCTTTTCAGCAATGTCATGTATTTGCTTGTTGTTAATTTAGAGTTCTGATGTGTACAGAAGTCTTGTGCAGTCTTTTAAGGTGAGGGTCTGCAGTTATCGCTGCCAGCTAATAGCATGGGATAATCAATAATACTCTTACAAAAAAGGGAAAAAACATGCAAACGCTTTTAGCAATTTGTTATGCACTTAACTGAGAACAGAAAATAGCCATTTCCAAGGCAGAGAGAGCATTCAAAATACTGTAAAAATGCACAATCCTGTAAAAAATAGATTTGCAAGACATCGCAAAGTAAATGCCAGGTACAATGTATTTCTTGCTATATGTGGTGCAGCGGTTAGCATTGCCGCCTCACAGCAAGAGGTTCTCTGGTTCGATTCTTGGCTGGGGTGCCTTCTGTGTGGAGTCTGCATGTACTCCCTGTGGTTGCGTGGGTTTCCTCCTGGTGCTCTGGTTTCCTCCCACATCCCAAAGGCATGCTGTAGGCGGATTGGACACTCTAAATTGGCCCTAGGCATGAGTGTGTGTGCCTTCCATGGAAGGTTGAGCGTCAGGCTGGCAACTCGACACTGTAAAAACTCCACTGCCAATCATGAGCGGACAGGTGATCCACTGTGGCGACCCCTAACCAGGAAAAGCTGAAAGAAGAAGAAGAAAAAGATTGTGGATAGTTACATTGCACTACACTACAGCATACACAACTGATGTGTTTACTTGAAAATCAATGCTGCTGGTAAGAGTAGCAACATCAAACTATGGAAACCTTTTCTCAGTGTATCAAAACAGTTATTTTGCAACAGCTGACCACCTTACAGATATGTTTCAGACGTGCATTAGTGATGTGTGCTGTACTCTGGAATATTCTGTGTTATGACTGTGCTGAAATAACACATGCTTTATCCAAGATACATATTTTACACACTACAAACTGCTTTACTGCTTTGCATTCTCTCTCTACTGCTTTATGCAAGATACATGCTTTACATGCTACAAACTGGTTTGCATTTTCCCTGTAATGTTCATTAATGGCCAGAAAACCAATTCTTCCTTGCTCTTTGAAAGTCTAAATTTTCCAGTCTTCAGAAATTGTTTGATTCTTTGTTTATATCACTTCTGCTGACTTATACTCATAAAGGACAGATACTGCATTATCAGTCTACAGTGTGGAGTGCATATCTAACACTGTAAAATAAAATGCATTTTAATTATCCCTTGAGTACTTTAAAAAGATTAAACTAAGCTGCAGCAATTGATAGCATATAGATTACTGCAGTCAGTTGATATGAGCAAAGAAACTGATGCTGCTGTATGCCAGTTAGCAGCATAAAACTATGTCCCAATTATCTTGTGAGTGTAGAGTGTACACCAGGAAGTATTATGCATAGCAAATCAGTTTTCATAAATGTTCTGGATAACAAAACTTAGTAAATTTCAAACCATTAATTTGAGTCATAATTTCCATTACAACTGAAGTACTTGCTATCTCACCATATCGCAATTTACTTTAAGACAGATATGTACATTGTACTGCACAATAGGCTGAATATAGTAAATATTTAGTCCTATATCAAAGCAAACATGCAAACAGAGGAATTACATGCTTGTCAGTCATTATATCCTGTATAGGCCCTTTTCTTCTTAAAATGCTTGGTTGGAAAGCATGATCATATTTACAGATGGCAAAAAAATTATAGTTGCAACAGATCTGGATTTCAGGGAAGCCAGGTACAGTTTTCACTGGCATTTGATAATTGACAGTTTGGAGGGTGTAAGTGAGAAAGAGCAATGCTGTGTAAGTGAACAAGATAACTTCCTAATCTGTGTAAGTGAACAAGATAACCTCTTAATGTACAGACAGAGCTAACACTACAGAATCGTGTGCTGTTGGACTATTAACAGTACAAGAAAAAAAGAGATCATCTACAGAAGGGTTAATCTGGCACAGAAAATATCAGGGATGCAATGCACATAGCAAATCAGAGCAGAGAGAATTTACCGCTTGCATTTCAAACATTAATCAGAGGTATGGTATGTATATGGTTTACTATAAGCCAGCAAGTTAAAGAGGACAAGTTAATATTGAGATGTGACAAAAATGGCAACTATAAATAAAAACAACTGAAGACCAGTGTAGAACAGTAGTCCTTCCTGGAGAAACCAGTATGATACTGGAATGCACTGCCAGAGACAAAGTCAACTAAGGGTTTAGAGATACTGGGACAGGAGCAAGATGGGCTGGGAAAAAGGAAGTGAGATGGAAAATATACTCCAATACAGAAAATGGGGTTACAGCTGACTGTGGCTAACAGTTACACTCAGGGAGACCCATGATTGTGAGTTTTCTTCTTTAACAGCATCATGTTTCTATGCTTGTATATCTCAGAGCATGATTCTTCTGTTACTAACATGCATATTTCTGTAATGAAAAAATTAAGACCACTTTAAATTCACAGACATATAATCCATTACTTAAATTTAGAATTGCTGTGAATCTTGATTTTTTTAATTCAGATATTTACACAACTGAACCACAAAATCATTATCTTGTATATAAGTAATACAAATGTACAGCTTTATCATAAAAAAACAGATTAGGTTCTTGGGACTACAACAATTCCAGATGGCATTCTTTAAAATCTGCAGAACTATAACATGAGTATTGTTTGTTGTACCACTAAATATTTCTTTGATTTTTTTTTCTAATCGTATTCTGCAGACAGAAATCCTCATCCAGTCACAACACATATAGAGATGTATCCAGTTGTTAATCTTGTTAACATTTCTTATACTCCTTAATTTATCCACAGAACTACACATTTCTTCACTGATCTGTCTATAATGAAAACTTACATACAGTACTGCTGACTATATACCTTCCATATGTATACACATGAACTGACTACAGAGTCATGTGAACAACTTCAGGGATGTGTCAGAGATCATATTAAGAATTTGCATTTTTAACCAATTGTTATGCATTGTCCATAATTTCTTTGTATTGCAGTACTGGGGAGTTAAGTTGTCTAAGTTGTCCATAGTGATCTTTCATTAAACCTTTGGACCATATAATTTACAGGAAAGTGCATTATTTCATTGTATGCCAGCAGTGATAAAATAGTCTACATCATGAGACTTATACACATGAAATATGTTAGCCATTGCATTTTGTTTTCTTCAGTATACTGATCCAATCACAGTATCAACTGTGTGACTCTGGATATGTACAATATTTCATTTGTTTTCTGCACTGCCATATTATTCTTTTAACAGTTACTATACTTTCTTCTCAGTGTAACACTTTATTTGTTTTTGTCTTGAATTTCTGACAAGGAATATAATGTCTCACTGTTTGTAAGTTTTGTTTAGTACATCTATTGTACCTTATTTCTGCCTGCCTTTTAAAAAGGTTTGTGTGTTTTCTAAAGAAATGTGTAATCTCCTGGATTCCATAATTGCCATAGAGCAATTTATTGAAGACATTAAGACTCAAGTTAGAACTCTGAAGGATTTTATACAAGTCAACAATTATTTTTGCTATGCAGTTAATATGGAGGCATATGTACTCCTTTAAAATATATATTTTTCTATAGTTGGCACATAGAATATGGAATATTTAAACACCAATTAAGTGTACTATGTGCTGAAATGTTATATCTGTTTATCAAATTAAATACATATGCAGAACATCTCTGGAATTGCACCACTGTGCTATAGCTGTGTATTTTGGATGTTCCCTTATATAAAAAGAATGAAATGTATAACATTGTTTTAATTTTTGAATTTGTCTTCAGTGAATTTCAGGCTTAGTATTTATCAGTTACTCATTTAAGACTAATAGTACAGCAAAATCCATTATCTTCCTGTTTTGCTTTGGTCATTTCTTAGAATGACTTTAGAATTAAAGTATCAATAAATACTTACATATTAAATACTTACTTATTTCTTCAGGTAGACTTAGAAACACCAGAATAAATAGAAGAACATTAAGGTCCATGTCTGTCTCCAAATGACGCAGCAGCTGTAGCAGCAGATTTTCCTTTCCAGGTTCAGCCTTGATGCTAACTAAATGTTTATCACTGCAGAGAGTTTGAGTTTGCTGACAAACATTACTTCCTTAGGTACCAGCACCAATCAGATAACTCTTTACCTTTTTAGATGTATTTATCAATTTATCTCTGACTATTTTTCATGCCAAAGAACCAATGATGTTACTGAATTTTATTTATCGCCATATTTGTAATTAACCACAAATTATTGCCACCATTAAATCTTTCTTAAAAAAAAGAAAGAAACAGAAGGAGAATTTTGGTATATTTTGTTTTACTATCTGCAAAACAGA
The DNA here is from genome assembly GCF_019279795.1 of Protopterus annectens. NCBI lineage: Eukaryota > Metazoa > Chordata > Ceratodontiformes > Protopteridae > Protopterus > Protopterus annectens. Next base: position 188,026,581 of record NC_056741.1, on the reverse strand, counting down.
AAATAAAATACTTACAAAATTTCATAAACAAATAAGTTATACTTTAAAAGGTGTGCAGTAGCAAGAACAATATTTTAAATAAAAATATATATTTTAAATGTATTAACACATGATTTATACACAGCAGTCTTTTGGTTTTAAATATTACTCAAACAGTAATAATTCTTTGTTTTATGTAGATAACCCCTTATTTTAATACTATGACTTTTTGCTCTAATATCCTTTATATAGATCTTACTGCAGCCTCTGTTTACTCTTCTAGTAGACTAAATACTGAGGGAATGCTTAGAGTATTAAACCCAGACAACAGCAATGGTGTTCCCTTCTGTAAAACTCTATTGCAGCACTGCTGTGTAAGAACAGGAATTGAATTATTGATGGAAATAATGCACATCTTCTACTATGAGTGGATGCTTTTCAACTTGCCAAGGATTGAAACCCCAAACTGCATTATGTGAAAACAAAAACTAGCTGATAAAACACTTTTAAGTGTTTTTTTGCAGGAGGCTAAGCCCCCCCCCAACCCTGAACTTATTGATACCAAACACATGTTTGCACCAACTCAAAGAAGGGGGAAATCACCCCCCAAAAGGGCATCCCTGCCAACAGAACTCACTGAAAGGGATTTCTTATGAAGGAGCTCTGATCCTCAGCAGGTTGAACTTTAAGCAAATGACACCTGAGAGCTCAGACTTGACCTACCCACAAGTTACCCCATGTCACTATCTACCCATAGGTTACCACATGGCACTATCTACTCATAGGTTACCACATGGCACTATCTACCCATAGGTTACCCCATGGCACTATCTGCCCATAGGTTACCCCATGGCACTATCTACCCATATATTAGCCATTCCATTTATCACGGATTGGTTACCCATGGCACCATCTACCCCAACTATATATGCGTAGGTTACCCTATAACACAGTAGAAGACATATTTACTTTGTTAACAAGGTTAATGATTAATAGGTTCATTGGTTAGTACTAGTCTACTAGTGATTCACAGGTTCATTGGTTAGTACTGGGCTACTAGTGATTAATAGGTTCATTGGTTAGTACTAGGCTACTAGTGATTAATAGGTTCATTGGTTAGTACTAGTCTACTAGCCAAATGACTATATCAAAGGTAAGATTCAAACTCTATAACTCAGGTCTATGAGGTAACCACCTGAACCATTAAGCCAGTTCTTAGCCCCCATTATGCCAACCACCAATCCTCACTTTGCAGATCATTTTCGGCCATGGCTAAGTCCAATTAGGCAACTACACTTCATGAGAACACATAGCAGGAAAGTATAGGCAGTGTGCAGGCATTTATGCTGTTACATAAATAATGTAAGAGTACAGAACAGGTTATAAAATACTTAAGCAATGGCAAAGCATAGTTCACAATGGTCATAGCATAAGACTAATGTAATATTGAGGATATTATAAAAGAATGTATGCCCTCATGTATGCAACTACAGATTGTTTTGTTAACCTGTGGCAAAGCAAATGCACCTGTTTTCAGTTTCATTGTTTTGTAACAAGTTCTGTTTGAATTGTTGATCTTGACTGTTCATATTTGTTAAGGCAGAGAGTTCAAGTCCTTCATTGTCTGTGCTCACAGATGAGTGCCAGTGATAGGTACAAGGGCAGAGCATAGCATACAGACACCTACATGATCCTAACACAGAGTAACCTAGAGTATGTTGTATAAGGCTATAAAGGTAGCTATAAAGGTAACGGCACATAGAGAACCTTATCCACATGAGGGGATGTAGCTGCTGGCCAAGACTGTTTACACAGAAGTAAAGGAATAAGAAATAATAAGGTATAAGGGAAGTTGGAAGGTTTTACAAAGGTAGCAAACTTGAATGTGCCACACTTCTGTTTGGGTAGGTTTATGGGATCATAGGTTCTTACTGAACTTAAGACAAAAGACACCATCAAAAAGCTCAGCTACATCACCCAGTGTTGATGGGAGATTAGCAGTGTCTCCCATTAAGTAGACTTTCTCTACATATTTTTGGTGAAAACTTGCAATCTCTCATCTAGTCATTTAGGTGGATTTTAAAGATTGTTGGGGAGGTACTCTGCTTGATAGGTAAAGGTGGCCTGTTCTAGAAATGTAGGATACCTTGAGTTAGATACCTGTCATGGCATCTGATCTTGTTGATGTGACAGTGTAGGTTTAGATCTCTACAATGGGTATTTGCTTCACCACGTGTTCTTGCACTGGTTAGATGAAGTTCAAAGAGTTCTGAGTCATTCATAGTAGGGAAAGCTAAGCTTAGATCACCCCTCAGGACTCTGCATGACACTGAGTAGAACTATAGAGCTTTCAGTCTACCAGAGCAAATAAGAGTACCGAGACCTAAGATCTTTTTGGTGTGGAAGCATGGCGGTCTGTCAAGGTGGTTTAGGTGCTTGATGTGGTATATGCCAAAGGTGAACTATATTAAATGATGGGCTTAAAATAACTGAAGAAAGTGGGAGTATAACTTCTTTGGACATTGAAGAGATGCCATGAATGATGAGCTGTGTAATGCAGAATGATTTTCTAAACACCCACAGACATGGTGGTCATAGGAGGCTCTGTTATGACATATGTACCCATGTCTCTGATGACCTTGTCCAGTTTAAGGGAATGTTATCTATATGGAAAGCAGTAATAATGCTAGACTTGCTGGAAGGAATTCTGCTGTATTTCTTTGTGTTAAGAGTAAGCGCATGATTAATACAGCAACCATTTGTTTGCTCCAGCCATTGCTGGAGAATTCAAGTATCAGACTAGGATTTAATAACTGCCCACAGTTTGCAATCATCAGCAAACTTGGTTAACCGTATTCCCTTGATACCAGCTTTTTGCGTCAGATATATTTTTACCAAAGAGGAGGTGACACAATACATATCCTTTTAGGACTCCATTAATGAAAACTTTCTGTCTAGATCAAATGCCCCCATCCTTAATTGTATGGGTTCTAATAGATGGACAGTTAACAATCCAGCAAGCTATGTATGGGTTTATGTTGACTTGGAAGAGTTTGTCAATAATCCCAGCATGGGGGATAGTGTCAAAGTCTTTGTTATGTTTTAGATAAGCAATGTGGACTGTTTGCCCCTTATACATGATCTCAGTAACCCTTTCTAAGAAGTCAACCAAGTTGAGCAGGTACAATCTGCTTTTTTACAAAGTTTAACTGTTGTGTATCCAGGGATATAAGGTCACCTATCTCATTGTTTATTTTTTCTGCTATAGTAAATATCAAAGCCTCATAGGTCTGTAATTCCCAGGGTCAGTATGGAACCTACCATTATGCTTGTACATTCCCAACCCTTGAGGACATAACCAGTGGAGAACCTCTGAATCATTGACAGAGGAGTTTTGCTAAGAGGGACTTCACACTTTTCAGTGGGCATCAGAATCTGGGAAGGCAGTGTTTTTAATTTTGAAACGTGCAAGAAGAACTTGGTCCAAACTGATCTCAGGATGGGATCTCTGAAGTGGAATGTAGGGGTGAGAGGGGAAGGTGGGTAGAATGAAATTTGAAGAGAATTTATCCACAAGAATATTAGCAACCCTTGTGGTGAGAGAAGAAGGTACCATTCGAGAAAAGTTCAGAACAGAATTGTAGTTTGCTTCTAAACTTATCTAATCTTTTGAAGTAGTTGCCAATACTGAGTTATTAGTTGGCCTTGCATTTCCTAATGGTGGGTTTGTGAGACTTGCATACCAGTTTTAAATCCCTTTCATAATGATGAAGTGGACATCTTTTATTGATGACCAGTACCTTTTTCTTTTTATTATTGAGTTTGTTTATGTGGTAGTACCACCATATGTGTTTAGTTTTAAACTAGCTGTAATGCTTTATTCTTGACTGGTATGGATGCTTTAATGCATCAATCTAAGATGGAGTAACATTCAGAGCAGTAAGCAGCAGCCTCAGTTATAAGATTTATTGGAGAGCCATACCATTTGGGATTATTAATAAGATTGATAATTAGCAAATAATCTGATGTGGAGTAATTCCTGAATATAGAGGAGTTATCAGGGGTTACAAAACAGGTTTTTATAGAGTGAGATGGTCAGATTTGACCTGGGAGGCAGAAACAAGTAGCTGTTGCAACTGGCAGAAATGTTTCTTCAGAAAGAGCATGATTATGGTGGGTCGGGAGACAATTTGGCCTTGTGCATTGGTATTTACAAAGCCCAGAAATCTATGGGTATACTTCATATTGGTTGTATGTTTGTCAGTTTATATGTCAATAGCTGAACTCATCCACAAAAACATTTTTGATTTGATTTGATTGATAAGTTTTCTGACTTGGTAAGGTATTCCGCATCTTCAGAAGGTTTTATAGATAAGGATCTCTATTTGGCTATAATATAATCATTAATTTTATTGAGCTTCAACCAGTTCCAGATTTGTGTCATGTGAAATCTGATGAGAGACAGTGGCATTATGAATAAATATAATACATAGTTGTAGTGGATCTGAATACATGATAGCATCATACCCAGGAATTTAGAGGGTACTATCACTACAATGGAAACAGGTTTCTATAATTACACAAATTCTGATGTCTTCAGGGTTAATAAAGGCAGCTTCATGTCCTCAGAATTTGTTGTTTAGGCTTCTGGGATTCCATAGCACTATCTTGACTCTACCCAGTTTGGAGATTTCTATGCTAGGTAGAGTTACATTTAATGCCAGAGACAGGGCAAACAGATAAGGAAGCAAGAGGGTAGCAATCAAAGATTACTGGTCCAGAAACAGATTACTGTCCCTGAAGACATTAAGGCTAACAACTTTATCCAGAGCCAGGCCTTTGTCTCCACCAGAGGAAGCTCCTGTAAGAAGGAAAAGCCACAAACTCTCCTTAGCAGGAAGAGCTGCTCTGATTGCACACTTCCCTGCCTCTGTGTTGGAACTTTGGCATACAGACCATAATCTTATTCAGAATTATGAATAATGTTGTCACAAGTTGCATTGCCTTGCAGTGAACAATAAAAATATACCATTTTGCAGTATGTGCATTTCTGTTTCTGTTTACATCAGGAGCACTACTGGTTGTCACTAGATAGGTGATACGTGTTCAGTATGATGAGCCTAAAGGATCGCCATTGTCTTGTCTGGTGGTTAGAATTGGAGTAGAATGAGACAGTGTTTCTTGCAGTTTCCTCACTTTCTTCCATGTCACAGACTAGCAGACTCCATGTACTGTTGGATTAGTATATATAGACAGATACATATATTGACCAGAGGTGTAGGATTTTGCACTTCACAAATGCAAGAGGGTTAGTCCTCCTGCTAAAAATGGTATTTTTGCATTTTGTAACATTTTTAAGTGCCTCTGTTTTGACTATTTACTGCCAAATATTTAAGATGTGTTGGTGTTGAATAACCATATCTATTAAAACACATAATTATTCATAATAGACCTGTGTGTGTGTCCACTGAGATGGAGCTACCATGCTAAGTAAGCACCTTCATGTGTATAAGACAAATTTGGCTTAGCTAACCATCACTTACCTAGTCATTGTAATCATGTCCATGGTTTCTCTACTTGTCTGAAGCCATCACATGACAACAGGTATGTATCTTCTGGAAACTGCTATCACTGACCTTTTGGGATGCCAGCCTCAAGGACTTATTTGTTCCTTTAATAACAATTTTTCATCATGTAAGGTATCCTAATCATGTCTGCTGTAAATTTAAAACTTGCCTTCTCCTGATACATATTACCTAATTTGCCTTACCTCTCTGCAACTTGCTTGAGCCAGCATTTACACTGGCTTTCTACGAAAGCTATTTTATGTAAAACTACCTTTACTCCATTATGTAAGGTAAATTAACTTTGTGCTTCTGTTTCCCTGAATCATGTAAACACCTTTTTATTCTGAATTCCCCTGTACATGTTCTCTCACTTGTCTGTATGAATGATTTTTAATTGTTTTGCTACAGTGTAGAATATACTGCTTTTGACAGCACCTTGTTTCCGAATCAGTGTTACAGCTACTCATTTACACACTGGGAACCAGATTTGCAAAGTGAGCAAGTCCATTCTGAAACCCACCTGATACAACACAATTACTCAGCATGTAAGTGTGCAGTTCCTTTCTGGAATACTCCAGGTGAAGTTCATTAACACAGTGCAGGAGACTTTTGTGAAATCTTTTCTGAATCGTGCCCTCTTTGATAACCCTGCCTTCTCCTTCCATCTGCTGGTCGTGATAACTCTGCATTGTTGACATTATGACATTACAAGCAGGGGCATCTCCAGGTTCCATTCCTCAACATGGCATAATTACAGTCACAGCAAGTAAAGACTAGGGCACATCGTACCCATCAAAGGCTACTAACTCCATAAGAAACTTCACAGGAATTAGATCTACTACTCAGTCATTTTCTCTTTGTCACACCAAACTCATCTCTCCCTCTAGCAGTTACTTGTGGCAACTGCTGCTGTACAGCATTTGTCAGTTTATGTGTCATCAAAATTCAGCATCAGTGGTACATATTATGGTCAGCTAACTGTAGGTTACAGAGAAGCTGCCTCCTTCTCCTCTGTACAATCATTACAAGGCTGAATCTTAACTATTGTTCTACCAGGTATTGCACTCTTCTGGTCTAATACATTTTATTTCTGTCACACACACACACACACACACACTCACATGCATTTTCTCAGCTTGACACAGGAAGCAGTTTTCAGTGTTTATATACCCACTGCATGAATCCTTTTATATTGCAGAATTTCCCTTTTTCACTATTACCAAGATTATCTACACACTATAATTTTATTTAAATGGTTTCAGTGACAGTCATGTCTGATATCTGACTTTTTCATTCTGGTTGATTTTGTTAAACTTCATTTTGTTCCCAAGATGAAAACTAGGCACAAAAATGACAGCAACAGGATGTTTCTTATTGTCTCCAATACTATTTACATACTACAAAAAAGATTTCCAAGTTTATGGCAATAAATATACAGTAAACATTCCTTGATACTGACAAGTAATGTCAGTAGTCACTTGCGTCAGTTGGAACTGCCTTGATGTGATAACTTCCTGGTTAGTTCCTATACATTATTTATTATGTCTACCTGTCTAATAAGCAGCACTCTGCCTTTGCTGTTCTCTCCTTTCATCCCTCCCCCTCTCTGCAGCTACATTGATGTGATTGTACTACATATTTTGAATTTTAGTACAGCTGTTCACAGTATACCATCTTTTGTAGTTAAACTAATATTTACTCTCAGTTATGTTGCATCATTAGTGTGTTAGTCTTTTTCTTGCAGTTAGACTGTTTTATTTTTCAACTGTGGTGGTGGTGCTGCAGTAGCGTTGTCACCTCACAGTAAGACGTTGTCCTGTTCGATTCTCAGCTAGAGCGTCTTCTGTGTGGAGACATGCGTGAATGGGCGTACCTTCGTTGAAGGTTGTGCGTCAGGGCTGGCAAATCAGCAAGTAAAAATCTACTGCCAGTCATTAGCGGACCGGAGTTCCGCTGTGGCGACACCTAACCGGGAAAAGCCGAAAGACACAACAACAACAACTTATTTGATTTTTGATAAAATTGAAAAGGCTTTTAGATGATCTGATGCAGTAAACTGTCTCCCTGCAGTCAGTTACTAGGAAGAAAAATAGGTATATAGCTCAGATTTATCTACTCTTTAACACTTGATGGTGGCCGTTGCTGGGCTGGGGAAGGACTGCAGTGGTGTATGTCTGCATCTGAAAGCTGACATATAGCAGGTCAAAGAAGCCTCTTGTCCTTCCTTTTGGAGATCTCTATGACTCCAGATAATGTGTTTGAATCCTGGCTCTCAGCTTAAGAACAATTATCTGAACTGAAGTCCTGTCTAGTAAATACATATATATATATATATGGTTTACCTTTGAATGTTTGATGGCAACATCTTTGAAACTGTTGCCATGACCTGCAAACCGCGAAATTCCAAAACCACGAAACCCGAAGTGCCGAATTCCAAGATTTATGACCCATGGTAACACTTGTTTTGGTGGTGGAGTGATTGGAAATGTCGAAAGTCAATACTTATTCAACATTTCAGGAAGTTGGCACTTCGGTTTTCACGTAAACGGTTTGTGAATGTGTGCGTTCGACGAATGTGCTTTCACACATTCAAAGGTAAACCATATATATATATATATATATATATATATATATATATATATATATATATATATATATATATATATATATATATATATATATATATATATATATATATATATATATATATATATATATATATATATATATATATAGCAAAATAAGTCTGACTTACAATTTCACATAACTGTGCAACTTACAGCAATTTAAGTTGTAGTCTAATTACAAGAGATCTGTTTATTATATATATTTATCCTTTGTTGACCAGTTTACAGTTTAGTCCAACAAGGTTGTGTTTATACTAGTAGGGAAAATTTAGCAAGGGCATCTGGGAACTTTCTCTACTCTTTCCTGTTATGGTAACAGGCCATAGTTCAGTTACACTGCACAATGGGGAGAAATGGAGTTGAAGTTGCATGTTTCTAAGACATACGGCATTCTAGTAGCTGGTTTAGAAGATGGTGGCTAATCAGATAAAAAATATTGCTGACAATGATGGCTGAAGATGAACCTGACACAGTTGCTGTTGTTCTTGGGGAGATATAATAGATTGCTGTAATTTAGAAGGTGAAGATAATATTAAGAAATCAGGGTCTGAAGCTGGAAAAGCATGGAGCATTCTCACACAGTTTTGTTTCTCTGAGGGTGCATGAAACAAGTGCTATTTGTGATCTACCCAAGGAAAACACTATAATCTATGTATACAAATTGGTTGAGAAAACAGCTTCAGCTGCTACAAACATTCCTTATCAGGCTAGAAAGTTAACTGTTGTATGAATGTTATCAATTTTTGGTCAGCAATCTGATCAGTGTGTTGTTTGGGATACTTTAATATCTGCTTTAGGCATTCCTGGTAAAAACATGAGAGTATTTATCAATGTAGGAAAAGAGCCTTTCTGTGATATAACATTTGCATTTTTTGCACTTCATGAGACTTTTCTTCTGAAATACAGTTTCCCCCATGGGCTGTTTATACTTTTTTGATATGAATATTCAACTAAAATGTGTTGTGGTACAGTTTTGTATAGCTGAGACTCAAGATGAACAAGTTAAGACATTCTTTTCTTTTCTTCTCTTTGAAATTCTGTGTTTGATGTTAAACATTTATGATAACAGAAACATTTAGACTGATGCCCAGCAGCTCTGGGTTGCATTAATAATGTCAGTCCTGGTGTTGTTCTTATGTATTGGTTAAAAACGTATGTGCATTATACGAAGCAACTTAAATTTCCTTTTTTTGTGGCTCTCCTGATCATTTAAATCAAAATTGTACTAAAAGGAAATGCCCTCAGTGAGGTGCAACAGACCATATATCCCAGAATTATGAAATGTTTTGTAGGAAATGTAAGGGAACAGACCACATTTGGGTCGATATTCCTCAGATTATTGACCCTGATAAATAAAACCTGCCCTCCACAGCTTCTGTATCACCTGACAGTCCTACATCTGATAAGGATGTTATAAATAACAGTTTCAGCTGTGAAAGTGATATTAATGAGCAGTCTGCTCACAGCATTATGGGTTCTGACAATGAAAATGGAAAAAGTACTGCTGGTAATAATGAATGTATTAAAAAACTCGCCAGTGTAGTATTGATGCTGTTAATACTGTTGGGAAACAGTTTAGAAATGCAAGTTGAAACATAGTGTGAATATTGTGCAAAAAAGGGAAAATTATTATATACAGGTACAGCTGGTAGTCTACTTAATGCCGAAAATGTGATAAGAGACCTTGGGACACAGGTGGACAGTAGTCTCTCCTTTGATAATCACATCGCCACAGTAGTCAGGAAATCCTTCTACAAGGCTCATCTCATCACAAAAGGATTCTCATCCAGAAAAAAAGAGGTCATTGTTCCCCTCTACTCATCACTCATTAGACCCATTATAGAGTACAACGCCCCTTTTGGTATGTACCTCACAAGACATCTACAACAACTGGAAAGACCACAGAAATACCTCACAAAGAGGATTACTGGCCTCAAACATATGCCCTATGCAGACCGTCTCAAAAACTACAGCTTTACTCCATCGCATATCGCCTACTCAGGGGCGATCTCTGCCTAACATACAAAGCTATGTCAAACCCAGAGCTGTTGGACATGCTCCACTTAAAGAAATCCCAATCCCTCCGAGCTACATGCTCTAGGGACCTAAACCTTGTCACCACAATAAACAGAACATGCTGGAGGGATAGATTCCTGTCCCAGAGACTTCCCATACTCTGGAACAGACTACCTATCTATGTCAAACAGAGCTCCTCATTAGCACTCTTCAAGAAAAATCTTGATGATTGGATGGGAAATGGGAAATTCACCCTGGGGATCACTTCTGTGGCTCTGCTCAACAGGGGCACATGAAAATATTGTTCTTGGGTGGCGAAAGCCAGGGTCCATTTTTTGGCTAGGCTTGTATGGGCCCTAGGGCCGATAGCCTAGTACCTACCTATGAACCTATGAACCTAAGTTGACTTAATGTTAACAGCTTTATAAATGAAAATAGTTATCTTATAGTCTTGGAAAAATGTAAACTTCTGCCTACAGATATAATTTGTTCATTTGATTTTAGGTTGTTAACTAATATACAACAGCAACAAGTATCAGTTTTTTAGGCTGATAATGTTTGCAGTAGCATTAACATTTGAAATTATTGGATGCCACAGTCCCCCTTTCAGGATATTCTGTAACTTTTGCTGTTCTTTTGGTATATTTCATCTTATTTCTATATGTGCCCCAACTGTTTCAAAACAGTCTGAAATTTTATTTAGGCCTTTACAAGCATATGTTCCAGCCTCTTTACCTGTTCTGATTGCTGGTGATCTAACAATACATGGGTCACATGATATGTACGCTTAGTAACAATATCTTCCTCAAAGACAAAGATACACCAGGCATTGCATGGCTTTATGGGAGTAGAAACAGAACCTGAGAACCTACCAAATTAAATCTTTAAAACATTAATACAGCAAGAAGAATTATTTTCTCAATTTATAAATTCAGTAAATGCAACAAGCATACATCTAAAACTTTGTAACTGTCTGCAAGGTTGACAAAACCCCTTAAACACAAATATATATATATATATATATATATATATATATATATATATATATATATATATGTATGTATATAAGGACCAAGCCTATTTTCATCTTTGTAAATAACATAAAATAGGATCTTTCTTCCCTCAGTCTAATAATGCATGCAGACACAATCAATTTTAAACTCTTGATAGCTCCAGTGTTATTCTAAACATATAATCATACTAGGATAGGAAATTAGAAAACTTCTCAAAAATCAGCATTCTTTATTGGATGAAGTAGATATATTAATAGGAAACTTTCAAAAACTCTCAGGTCTCTACTTTAATAAATCCAAGTCAAAGTTCTTGTTGTTAAATAAAAAACAGGAGGTACAAGTATCTGTAAATCATATTATCAGTAAGCAAGTTCCAACCTTAGACTATTTGGGGAGTATATTGTGTAAGAATACAGTAGAGATTCTAAATACCAATTATCCAAACATTATAGAATCAATTAAAACATTGGTAAATAAATGGAACAATACATTTATAACATTTGAAGACAGACTGCAGTTGATAAAAATTATCTTACTACCTAAAGTAATATATATATATATCTATCTATCTATCTATATATATATATATATATATATATATATATATATATATATATATATATATAAAACAACCCCCCCATTAATATTCCAAAGCATGCACACTGATTCGTCAGTGTGCACGTTGTAAATCAGACTTATACTAATGGAAAAAGGTCCGGTCGCCTGGACTTTTTCCATTAGTATGTCTTTGATTTTTTCTTACAGCAACGGAGAAAGCAAGATCTCCGTTGCTTTTCAGAAAGTGTCTTGCTATGTTAAAGGAGTTTAACATAGTGAGACAGCTTTAAAAAAAGCAACGGAGAAAGGAAAGATCTCCGTTGCTTTTTTTAAAGCTGTCTCGCTATATTAAACTCCTTTAACATAGAGAGACACTTTCTAAAAAGCAACGGAGATCTTGCTTTTTCCGTTGCTTCCACCCACAGCTCTGATGTACTGCATAAGCATACGCATGCGCAGTACATCAGAACTGCCACAGAATACCGGACAGCTGCGGAAGGGTAACAAAGAGGCATTATACAATGCTATTATTTAAGAAAACTAAGTATTTTTTTTTCTTAAATAATGTCATAGTACAATAGCAATAACCCACTTTTGGGTGTGGGTAATGGGTAATGCTGGATTTACCCACTGTTGTCTTTGTTTGGCCACTCAGGCTTCACCCTCGTGACCAAACCATGCCAACCGTGGGTAAATCTATTACCCACGCAAATGTGGGTTATTGCTTAAATATATATATATATATATATATATATATATATATATATATATATATATATATATATATATATAGCCCAGGCTCTTATATTATTACCAGAAAAAAGATTTTTTAAATAAATTATATCAATATTTTTAAAGTTCTTATGGTATCCAAAGAAAAACAGAGTGGCATATTCCCATCATATTGGACACTAGGAACAGGGGGGGGGGGTAAAATTTCCAGACATTTAAACATACATAAGGGCTTCTATACTTAAAATTGCAATATATTAGGTAAATCCTAAATATTCTTCTAATTGGAAATGGTTATTTTCCATAATATTAAGGAATAAAAGTGCTTTATCAAAAAATCTTATAGTTACAGATAAAGATAATAGAATGTGGTACTATTTGAGTATAAATCTACAATATAATATAACAAAACCAACCAAATTATACCTAATAAGCCATATTTTGACACCTTTAGGAAATTTGTCAATATGAATATAGATATAAAACTTTGGTGTGCATTATTTACTCCATTCAATATTACAAGAAATTTCCCTGATAAAGTACATAAAGAGATTTTTACTTCATGGTGAAATAAGAACTTAATATGCTCGTTTCATTGTATAAAAAAATCAAGTCTTGGAAACACATTTAATTTCAGCCTGTGGATTAACACCTACTGATTAGTTAATGTTGCAGAGTGTTTAACATATTCTAAGGATCTATGTAGAATAGTAAACAAATACCCCTAAATTTATATACTGGTTGTTTGAAATTATCTATAACAACAATAATACAAAAAATGAGTTATCATACTTACATAATGTATTAATTGTTTAAAGTATCCTATTGGCAATATTTAACTAAAGGTATTGACAGACGAGATTAGACAGGAGGCCCCATGGACTATGATGTTTGCAGATGACATTGTGATCTGTAGTGAGAGTAGGGACCAGGTTGAGGAGACCCTGGAGAGGTGGAAATATGCTCTAGAGAGGAGAGGAATGAAGGTCAGCAGGACTAAGACAGAATATGTGTGTGTGAATGAGAGGGAGGATAGAAGAATGGTGAGGATGCAGGGAGTAGGGTTGGCGAAGGTGGATGAGTTTAAGTAATTGGGATTAACTGTTCAGAGTAATGGTGAGTGTGGAAAAGAGGTGAAGAAGAGAGTACAGGCAGTGTGGAATGGGTGTAGAAGAGTGTCAGGAGTGATTTGTGACAGACGGGTACCAGTAAGAGTGAAAGGGAAGGTCTACAAGAGGGTAGTGAGACCAGCTATGTTGTATGGGTTGGAGATGGTGACATTTACAAAAAGACAGGAGTCAGAGCTGGAAGTGACAGAGTTAAAGATGTTAAGATTTGCACTGGGTGTGACAAGGTTGGACAGGATTAGGAATTAGTATATTAGAGGGTCAGCTTAGGTTGGACAGTTTGGAGACAAAGTCAGAGAGGCGAGATTGCATTGGTTTGGACATGTGCTGAGGAGGGATGCTGGGTATATTGGGAAAAGGATGCTAAGGATGGAGCTGCCAGGTAAGAGGAAAAGAGGAAGGCCTAAGATAAGGTTTATGGATATGGTGAGAGAAGACATGCAGGTGGTTGGTGTGACAGAGCAATATGCAGAGGACAAGGAGAAATGGAAACAGATGATCTGCTGTGCCGACCCCTAATGGAAACAGCTGAAATAGAAGAAGATATAGACTCCCCTATCAATAGATGATAAGACAAATATCTTACTCTCAGTTAAATTAACATCCCATTCACAATATTGGAAAATATTTCAATAGAAATATCTACATAGATCCTTCTTAACACCTGAGAAAAGATGCCAAGAATCAGCTAATGCAGACTGGTCCCATGTTTTTATGACTGTGTCAGTATTAGAACATATTGGAATGAGATTAATAATGTTTTATAAGCTCTTTATACAGATACATTTATTTTGACAAAATCTCTAATTCTACTGAATGTAATCAATAATCCTCACTTGAAGAAATTAGATTTGTATTTAATATGGGTTATACTCGCAATAGCTAGGAAACATATAACCAGAAGATGGAAATCCAACACAGCACCCAGCATGGAGGAATTTTTATGTCTACCGAAGAAGTCTGTATTAATGGAGATCAAAACTAAAGAAGTGAGAATCCATCCCAAGCCATTAGTCAATAACCCATGGAGAAATGTTTTGACATTGATTGACACCTTGCAATTGGAATCAGACTCTTCCTGATAATTTAAATATAATTTATCAAAATCATTATTTTTACATAGATCTGTTGTTATCTTAATCTATTTGCCAGGCTAAATGTAAATATTGTATATAGTTGAATATTTATTAATTGTAAACAATCATTATTATGTTTTAAATCAAAATAAAAAAAATTGTAAGTAATCAGCATTCTTGAAGTTCTGAATTGCACAAATTTAACACATTGTACCTGATCAGTCTTATGAACATCCTAAAATGGCATTAGTTTGGTTACATAGCATAGATACTTTGGTCTGTACTTGGATGAAATGCTCTCTTTCAGGAATTATACAAAAATATAAAATCTCAAACCTTCTGTCCCCTTAAAGCAGAGCATTAAATATCCTTTTACAATAACAAAATATGGATTTCCAATAATTACCATGCATTCCTCCTCCAATAACACTTTTCTTCAGGTGGAAGTGAACAACATGCATACGTAGGTTCATTTATCTTGCTGATTCAAGAACCCATCACTGTCTAGTACTATAAAAGTAACATATGTTATTGGTAAAGCTAACCTGTTGCTTGTCATCTCTATTTTTATATTACTTAATCAATAACAGTACCCTCTTAGATGCTAGATTTTTCACAAAAAAACTTATTTCAACAGAATTAACAAAGTCCAGGCATTCACTTTGAGCAGTCCATCATTTGAAATGGCCTTTGGTGAGAGAACATTTTTCAAGCAATGTCACAAGATCAAAATTCCCAAAGTAAAAATACCCTATACACCCTCAAGGTTATGCTGCTAAATGCTAGGAGTCTAAACCAGAAACTGCACTAACTGGAAGCAGTCTTCACCCTGGAACATGCTGACATTTGTGCAGTCAATGATACCTGGTTTAAGGCTGCAGAGAGGGGTCTATATCATATGTTCAAAGTTTAAGAACTTCAGACATCATAATATCAAACTTATATGTTCGAAGTTGTAAAACTTTGAACATATGATAAAAACAAAAACCTAAAAGAAACTTACCTGACTGCTGTAAGCAAGGGGGCAAACCCCCCTGCACCCCTCACACCCCCTCTATTTAAATATACCAACTCCAAGACCACACTTCAATGAGATATAGTGCAAAAGGGAATATTTCTCTTTACTACACTGTATTGTGATCTTAGAGTTGGTATATTTAAAGAGTGGGTGTGTGGGGGTGCAGGGGGGTTGCCCCCTTGCTTACAGCAGTCAGGTAAGTTTCTTTAAAAATTTTTTTTATCATATGTTCAAAGTTTTACAACTTCGAACATATGTTCGATTTTGTGATGTTCAAAGTTGTTAAACTTCGAACATCTGATATAGACCCTGCAGAGAGCACCCCAACTATACCAGGTTACATTTATTTCCACATGTTCAGATCATAAACCGAAGGTGCTAGAACTAAAGGAGGTGGTGTATCAATATTCATTAAAAATAAATACACTTCTAGATTGGTTAACAGCACAATTCCCCTGAATTATAAAACATTACTTTTTACAGCTCACCACTGCCCATAAACTCATGTTCAAGCCATCCATCTGCCCCGCTCTCTCTGCCTCCTTAACCCGCTACCTACCCATCCGAACACTCTGATCAGAAAATCAAAATCTCTTACACATCCACAAACCTTCCTGGCCCCCTGGACAACTTTTGCTATCTTACTCCATAGCCAAACTATGGAACTGTCTCCCCCTCCCTTCGTAATACCCCTAACCTCGCCAACATCAAATCCCTACTACACTCCTACTTATCATCAGATTGGATATGTTCCTCTTCTTCTCCTACCTGAGTCCCCCCACTACTGTTCATTTTAGCATCCCCACTCTTCCCTCCACCTAGTAACCTTCTGCTCAACTATTGCCATTCTAATGCTTGCTTTCAGCCACTCTGTAACACTTTCATTTCTTCTTTTATGCTTGCCTACTATCTACTAGACATACTTATGTCCTGCTATATCTTCCTCTACTTCCTTCTACTTCTGAAAAAAAAAAGTTCTTATTCTCCAAATGTCAGCCTGAGCATGTATTTTATTTAGTTCCACTGCCACTGCAGCCACTCTGTATTCAAACACAATTACATCCATACTTTATAGTTCATACTTTACTACTTTGTACTACTATATCAATATTGTATATACCTTGCTTTATATTTTATGATTATTATGTCTGTGTTATTGTCTAAGAACTCATGTAGTTTATTGAATCGCTTATGGAGCTTTTCTCCCTGGGCCTCCACTGAAAATGGGCTCTTCTTGGCCCAGTGGACTTCCCTGGTCATCAAACTGTAATAAATAATAATAAAATAAATAAATTACTTCAGGTGCAATTGACAGTAGGTAAGACCCCTCTTCAGGTCTTTGCCAGCTATAGGACCCCCTCCATGAATCAGAACATCCACTAAGCCTATTTGGATCTACTTGAGTCAATCAGGATACAACAAAACACCCTGATTTTGGGTGACTTTAATTACCCATCCATAGACTGGGTAAATTATACATGTTCTAACTCACTTGCCCAAAGACTCCTGGACTTCGTTAACTCCAATGCCCTGGAGCAGCTGGTTGACACACTCACAAGGTGCTCAATCATCCTGAACCTGGTGCTCACCAACATAGGAGACTGGTGCACCGCACCCAGTATATGACCATCTCTAGTGAAATCTGACCACAAATCAGTTTTGCTAGAAGTAACTATAATGCAAGAGCCCTTCTTAGCAACAACTAGACTAAAAAACTTCTCCAAAGCCAATTACAACCTCTTACATGATGGCATAAATAGCGTCATAGCTTCTCTCCCTCACTGGTGGAACAGACACCTATGCTGAGTTATACTCCACCCATTTATAGAAGTACCTGTACAATTGTATTGATTGCCATACCTGATAGAACGTAAGCAAGATCTTCAAGGAAAAATAAGCCTGCCTGGTCGACAACTGCCATTAATATGCTATACAAGAGGAGAAAAAACTGCTGTATAAGAGTAGAAAGGAATGGTCTCAAAACTGGAAACACTCCCTCCTCAACTTAAACAAGCAAATAAGACTCTTAGTGAAGTCCTCCCAAGTTAACTAGAAATCCAAATTAGCTTCCCTAACTTAGGATAAGCACAAGGTATTATTTTGTTCCATTCATAACCGCAAAGATAAGACCCAAATTTGTGCTGAACTTGTAGTTAATGGTACTACATATATAGACTCTGTGGATATAGCAAACCTGCTGGCTGGTAATTCGAATACGGAGATGTAAGTGAACAAATAAAACAAGGAACACAATCAATGGTTCACTGATGAGATCCAAATAAGGGTCCGAGTCCAAAAGGAGAATGAACAATTTATTGCCACGACAACCAAAATAAAATTACTTATAGCAAGTAAAAAAGTACTCCAGAACACATTAACGCTATGACAAATGATAATACGTTCTCGTACAAACTTCATCAGATGTGAATACCCCCAACTGAAAAACATGAGCTTATATATGTTGCTAGAAATCTTATACCAATTTGTTTATTTACAAAGATATAGGAAATCTCCAAATGGTCGACCCCACCCAGTTTGGCTTTGTCAAGGGGAGATCATGCCTGTTAAACTTGGTGGACTTATTCAAGACAGTCACCAAAGCCCTGGAGGAGGGTAAATCTGTGCATACAGCCTATCTAGACTTAGCCAAGGTCTTTGACATGATCCCCCATTTAGGCATCATTGATATACTCCCCCTGCTTGGTATTAACCCAAATATTGTCAGGTAGGTTGAAAAATGACTCACTGATAGAACACATACAGTCAAAATTGGGGATGCCACCTCCTCCAGCAGACCCATAACCTGTGGTGTTCCACAGGGATCGGTTCTGGGACCTCTACTGTTTGGAATCTACTTCACCAAAATACAGGCTAAAACTAAAGGACTGTGGCTGACAAAGTTTGGTGATGACTGCAAACTGGGAGCAATCATTGAAACCCCTAGCAATGTCAACATCCTGCAAGAAGGTCTTACGCAGACTAATGACTGGTGCCAAAGCCATGGTCTTAAACTCAATGCAAAAAATGCATTATCATCCTGTTTGGCAAGGGTATTGTTCCTGCAAACTACCACATCAATAGGAATACCCTAAGCACACAGTCAGTAGTGAGACATCTGGGAACACAGTTTGACAGCAACCTTAACCTGGATCACCATGTCTCCACAGTGGTAAGAAGGGCATTTTATATAGCTCATCTCATAAGTAAGGACATTGCCTCCAGAAAAAAAGAGGTTATAACCTCCCTGCACTCTTCTCTCATCAGGCCAGTAATAGAGTATAAAGCTCTCATTGGTATGTGCTTTTCCAAACACCTGCAGCAACTGGAGAGACCAAAAAGTTTCCTTAGAAAGAAAATTCAGGGTCTCCATGATCTGTTTTATGCAGACAGACTGAAATCATTGTCATTTTACTCTGTCTGTCAAACAGACTGCTCAGAGGTGACCTGTGCCTTGCATATAGAGCAATCTCTGACCCAGCTTTAATGGAAATGCAGCACATTCGCAACTCAAATGGCACATGGGTCACTCACTCAAAAGACCTTAACCTGTTTTGTGATATCAACAGAACGTGCTGGATAGACCAATTTGGCATACAGCGGTTGCCCCACCTTTGGAACAAGCTTCCTTTTCATGTTAAACAAAGCCCCTCATTGGCCCTATTTAATCATAATTTGGATGACTGGATGGGTAACTGGAAATTCCCCCGGGGGTTCCACCTGTGTCCCTCTTGGACAGGAGCAGTAGGAGCAGCTTTTAGTGTCTGCTTGAACCAGAACCCATTGGGAACATGGGTTGAACTTTTCTAGGCTTGTAATGACCTGGGGGTCATTAGCCTAGTAACCTCTTATGATCCTATGATCCTATGTTTGTGATTTTTGCCTTATTCTATTTTATTTTGAATTCATTAACAGATACAGAGCACTGATCCCATTGGGCCTATTTCAGTTTCAGCCCAGGGTAAAGACAATAGATAGATAACATTATATAAATAATGAATTTGTATCAGGTAACACAGTAGCTCAAGTAGGTAACAGTGAGACAGGAGAAAAAAAAAAGGATATATCAATTACAAAACTCCAGCTCAGAAGCAATTCCAAACATCATTTATTAAAATAAAAACAGAATCTCAAAGCTTCTGCACATATATTGGCTTTGTCAGGCTTCATGTACATACACCATTTGTGACTTGTGATCTCTTATATATTGATTTTTAAATCCAATGAATGTACGTGGAGGCTGAGTTGCTTTTGAGCCAGAGTTTTGTACTTGAACATGCAATATATACATTTAGTATATACAAAGTGAATATAAGAGTTGGCTTTAGGGAATAAAAGGCAATAGCTAAATGACACTGTATACAAAGTGACAGACAAAACACAAGCTATACCTGCATTATATATAGGGTGGAAATCAGAGGTGTCATACTGAAAGAATTACAATGAAAAGTAGAGTCAGAGCGAGGCATGCAGAGGGAAAAAGGTATAAAGAGGTCAACTTATTTATTTATTTATTTTACATTTGTTTTCTGGGAAAGTCTGGGCCCTGCGAGGCTGGA
>NC_056741.1:188004296-188005812 GCF_019279795.1 Protopterus annectens | reverse complement strand
GTTATGTGAGGTTGCTTGGATGAATGATTTATTTCGATGCTTGTACATACTGAGGCATGTTATCGCAGGGGTTGCTTGGGTGAATGCTTTATTTCAATGCTTGTACACACTGAGGCATGTTATCGCAGGGGTTGCTTGGGTGAATGCTTTATTTCAATGCTTGTACATACTGAGGCATGTTATCGCAGGGGTTGCTTGGGTGAATGCTTTATTTCAATGCTTGTACATACTGAGGCATGTTATCGCAGGGGTTGCTTGGGTGAATGCTTTATTTCAATCCACACTGGGCATGTTATAAGGGTTGCTGGTGAATGCTTTATTTCAATGCTTGTACACACCCAGGAGCATGTTATCGCAGGGGTTGCTTGGGTGAATGCTTTATTTCAATGGCATACCTTGTTATCGCAGGGGTTGCTTGGATGAATAATTTATTTCGATGCTTGTACATACTGAGGTATGTTATCGCAGGGGTTGCTTGGGTGAATGCTTTGGCTTGTACACACTGGAGGCATATTTATCGCAGGATTCAATGCTTGTACACACTGAGTACAAGCATCGCAGGGGTTGCTTGGGTGAATGCTTTATTTCAATGCTTGTACATACTGAGGCATGTTATCGCAGGGGTTGCTTGGATGAATGATTTATTTCGATGCTTGTACATACTGAGGCATGTTATCGCAGGGGTTGTTTGGATGAATGCTTTATTTCAATGCTTGTACATACTGAGGCATGTTATCGCAGGGGTTGCTTGGATGAATGATTTATTTCGATGCTTGTACATACTGAGGCACAAGCATCGCAGGGGCTGTTTGGGTGAATAAGTTTATTTCAATGCTTGTACATACTGAGGCATGTTATCGCGAGGGGTTGCTTGGTGAATGCTGACACGTTTGTACATACTGAGGCATGTTATCGCAGGGGTTGCTTGGGTGAATGCTTTATTTCAATGCTTGTACATACTGAGGCATGTTATCGCAGGGGTTGCTTGGGTGAATGCTTTATTTCAATGCTTATCCATACTAGGAAATGCTACAGGAAAGGGTCAATGAGGGAACTAATACATTTTTGTGTCGGAAGTGATTGTGCATACATGGTCAGACTACTGAAGTGATCGCTGTGCAAAATTATTTATTGTGTCATTTTAGTGCTCTTGCATATTTACTACAGACTAATAAAGGGGGTTGTTGAGGGAAATAATTTATTTGATTGTTAGGGAAGTGCTTTTACATACATGGACAAACACGTTCATGGATTACAGCTCCGATATCAAAGGCAAAACATTGCATTTAACAATGGATGTGCATAACACAAGGATGCTAGTCTATGAATCGCAAAACTGTGCGGCATGATCACCACATACTATAATGATATATGATAATCTTGGTATTGTATACTGTATCATACTAAGCAGCTATGTGCAGCTAATTAGTAAGGTTACACACTAAGGGGTCCATATTAGGTAACTCCTGTAGAGACATACTAATTTACAACCCCAATAGTGTTGTTTAGGAGGAAT
>NC_056741.1:187969296-187999296 GCF_019279795.1 Protopterus annectens | reverse complement strand
CTTAAGCCATTTACACTTGAATAAGTTATACTGTGTTCATATTGATATTCTCATTTAATAACTTATCCAGAATATTCAGTATATTAAATAGTTTTAATCCACCTAAAAGAGACATCAAAGTTTCCCTTTTTAAGCTAGTTAGGGAAGTATGGCCATTGTAACCACTAAGTCTCCCATGACTAGCATATTCTCTTATGCTGTGTTGTTCATTCTATCAGCAGAATAGCTGGTTAACTATCATATATATCAAGTGATTATGTTGTAGGAATAAACACTTCATTATCACATCAAGGGAAATGTTTTTTTTATGTCGATGAACTTTCAGATGTTTTAAAAACATATTTACTTTGCAGTAATTCTTCCCTTTATGTGAATATTTCTATATTATCATATACAAATGCCATGCTCAGTAAATCACACAGTATCGCCAAAATTTCCATTAATCAATTACTCTGTACTGATTTTAACTTATGTGGAATATCAACATGTATGTAATACAATTCAATAACATTATTTAGGCCAGGATTCAGAAAGAACATAGCTGTGAGCAATAAGGGCTGCAAACAAATGAGTCCTTTAATATAACCATGAAACCCATGATTTAGAGACATATTAGCTGTCTCCTTATTATCAGCTAATGGGATTGTCTGTGAATCAGTTGATGATTACTGTATAATTAACTTTGTTGGCCAATGCATTGTGCTGACACAGGAAGTCCTCTCTTCACTCCTCCACTCATATGCACACATTAGAATACGCGCACACACACACACACACACACACACACACACACACACACACACACACACACACACATGCACACACATGCTAACACTACCGCAATTTCCTACCCACAAATCTCACTGGCAGTTACCTCTAACAAGATCTCTCCCACTAAATAATGGATGAGAATAAACTTTTGGTATTGTTAATTAACTTGGCTGTTGGTGGTGTTTTATTCATCGTTCTGGTTCCTACATGCATTTCCTAGGTAGATCACATGACTATGTATCACATGGTACACCACCATGGTGCTGCACCTCATCATATAAACACACCATCATAGGGCCGTATCTGAATCAAAAATTGCTACCACCAGTGTTAACTAGGGCTTACTGATGAGGATAGTTTTTTAGAATGACAGTGATACTTTTTTTTTGTCTCCCTATCAAAAATACTTCTGGATGTACTTTTGTAGAAAACAAACTGAGCAAAACAGAAGTATTTGCCTCAATGTAAAGGAAGACATATCTGTAACCTATTACTTTCAATGCATGCATAATGACCACATACAATACTAGTGAGTTATTACATAAAAAATATATATAAATCAAAGATGAAAGATTAGTGTCCAGAAATTAGGTGATAGCATTAGACGCTTAAGGTGTCACATCAGCAAAGGTTCCAAAAAGGATGTGGAAGATTAAATACACTCAATAGTATTCTGGATCTAAGCATCTGATAATCTGTAAGAAAAAATAATCATTAGCATAATCCAAGACTGCCTGTCAGAAAAGTCTTATGAATGTTTAGTCTTTCATTCAGCTATAAAGTCCTTCTAACAGCTGCTCTGATTCTTTTATATATTTTATAAACTTGCAGAATTACCAAGCAAGTCAAATGATAAATTATCTTGATGCATATTAACTGGTTTCTTATTTTTTTCTAAATTGAACTTTCTCTGAATCAGACAGATTTGGTTCTGAGACAGTTTAAGCAAAAATGGGTAAATGTACTTTGGATTTACAACAAAGCCATCAAGAAGATGCAGCTGAAAATCCAATCAAACACAAAATATACTAAAGATCCTGGAGAATTTTATATTTTATTGATAAATCCATAAAAGAAATATAATATTCTATTGCTTTCCTGAATAGAATTTCACATTCATAATTTAGTATGGTAGATGAAATCTAGGTATATTTCCTTCTACCTAACAGACATTTTTAGTTTTGTCATGTAGTTAATCTGATGTCAAGATCTTTAAATTTAATGTTTCTGTTTAAAAAAGTTAATGTAGAACATCGATACCACATTTATCAGCATTTTAAACTCTATCCACTAAAAAAACATGAGATAATTGTGTCTGTTCCTGGAATAAGATGAAAAAGATTTTCTCATGCCCCAAAATTATAAAAGTAACTGAAAGAATATATTTAAATACATGATTCTGTCAAGTGGAAAAATATTGGCACATGATATCAGAACTGATGGAACTGTGATTTCCATCGATAGCTCATGCATTTTATTGACTAGTTTCTTTGTATATTTAAGAACATATTAACAAGTGATATACATAATATAAAGTACACGAGTCTCCTCCAAATACAGTTTGCTTTAACACTGTACTGATCACATGAGTATAACACATATTTCAGTATAAATCTTTTTTTTTAATTCAAATGTTTAACTGAAGCTTTCCTACAAATTCTAAATGCTCCTTTTCCAGAAAAAAAATATAATTCAGATCTGAAGAAGTCTCTTGGTTGAGACAAAAGCGCTCATCTAGTTTGTTTACATTAATAAATCATTGGTGTCTTTCTATCATTGGTAGTACATTTTTTCTTATTTATTGGTAAAGAATTTATGTTGAAGTGTGGTGTTTTTGGCATAACTCCAACATACTTATAGCTATTGAAATAATTAGTAACGAAATACTCCCCTTGGATATAACATAATCATGTTAGACAGACTAACAAAAACAGGAGTTGGAGTAGCAATAATTTTTAAAAATACCCTAGAAGTAATCCAACATTCTCAAACTACCCCAAAGTTTCAAAACACTGAAATTCTAATTACCCAACTCAAGCTTGATAACAATAAGTCAATCTTCCTAGTATGACCATATATTCCTCCTGGAAACAGTCTAGCCACAATTGAAGGAGTCCTTCAGAGGCTGTATTGTATTATAAAAAAGAGACCATAATCTTAAATGACATAAACAATGACTGGAAACAAATAACAAATACCTCACCTGATGTAAACTTATTTGGCTACTCACAACTATTAAAATTCACTACTAGGACCCAGAAAACGTCTATCAAAGAAACCACACTACATTAGATTCTTTCAAATAAGCTCCAGAACATCAATGCCACCAGAACTTTACCAGGCAGTATTAGTGCTCATCTACCCAGTTCCGCTATCTGACAGTGGCTAAACTTTCAGAAGCAAGTAACATATGAACAAGTCCATAATATGTAGAATTTCATTCCTGAATGGTTTATAACAACTCTAAAGCAATACAACTGGAACTGCCTAGAAACATTACCACTAGATGAAGCAATTACTTATTTAATGATATCTGTAGAACCATCGTAAATAAGCAGACCCCACTCAGAATCAAAAAAGTAAAATCCATTTCTGTACCCTCGCTAACAAAGAATACTAAGCAACTAGTATTAAAAAAAGACCAGGCCTGGAAACATACAAAAAGTAAAACTCAATTACAACTACAGGATTATAGTTATCTCAGAAATCTCACCAAAACAAGTACTTAATGACAAGAAAGAAAATTTTACAGACCTACAAAATCACCATCAAAATTACCCAAAACTGTTCTGGCAGTCCATAATTCACTGCTAACCATCGGGCAGCCCTCTACCCCTCAAACCACCACAAACTCTAAATTCCCAGGTAATAGAGCAACTTAGTTTATTGCCCACTTTGTATCTTCTATCTTATCACTAACCAAATAAAAGTCTTCTTCACTCCTTACTATTCCAAACCTGCCTAACAACAACAAAGTATTTATTAATCTTGATAGTGCACCCATGTCAGCAATATAAATACCTACTATAAATGACACTAACCACCTTGACAGCTGAGAAAGTACCAGCAGAGTACCTCAAAATAGCATCAGAAGCTATAGCATTCCCAGTCTCCATATTTATCAATAGATCCATAGAAAAGAAAAAACATGTCCCCGGCATTTAGAAAATATCATATATCATACTCCTACATAAAGGCAGAAATTCCACTGACCAAACCAATTATAATCCTGTAGCCATCCTCCCACCCTTTTCCCAGATATTAGAAAAATGTATCCCCACCCAGCTGATCAAATACCTCACCAACCATAACCTGCTTTCCTTGACTCAATATGGCTTTCTATCTAATCATAGCACCACTACTGCCCTTATAAACTTTAGAAACACAGTTAATCAACTCCAAAACAATAGTAACCTAGCATCAACAGTCTTCCTGGACCTATCCTAAGCAATTTATACTGTCTCACACTAGAAACTCCTTGAGGAACTAGACTCTCTAGGCCTCAATACCCGATCACTAACCTGGTTCCACAGCTACTTATCCAATAAGAAACAAGTTGTGAAATGGCAACAAGACTATTCTGATTTCCTCACATTCACAGGTGGTATCCCTCAGCAATCAGTTGCAATACCCCTATTTTTCAATGTCACTATCAATAAACTGCATTCCACTACTACAGAAGCTAGCCTGGTACAATATGCAGATGATACCACTCTGTTCAACCAAAACACTATCCTGCCTACAAGAAAACACCCCAAAACACCCAAAAGTCCTTTCTAGCCATAGATTATTGACTACATAGCTCAGATTTGCTCTTAAATGCTAAAGAATGCAAAAACAATCTTTACATGTCCAATCAGCCAACAAAACAAAAAAGCGTATGTCACACAGTCAAAACTCCTAGTAATGCTCAGTGATAATTTCAGATATAACCAGCACCTACTCCTAGTCAGCAAAAAGCAAACTGGAAACTTGGATCCCTCTACAGGGCTAGGAAATTCCTTATTAATAACCTCAAGCAAAACCACAGCACAAATATACTTCCACCCCCTATTCTACGCCTCATTCATCTTTACAAATCTTAATTTAACCATCAGAAATAAGCTAGAGACAGCCTATAACAACATTGCAAAATTTACTTCAAATAATCCTAAAAAAAACACCATTGCATAGCAATAAAATACCTTAACTTGTTATAACTTAAACTACCTCAATTACTATCAACTTATTGCAGCCTATGAGCTAATAAACTCCCCAGAAAAAATACCCAGCTCTAAAAGGAGTACTACAAACATATACCACTAATCAAGCCCTACTTTCCAGAAACAAAGCTTTTCTATCCGTCACAAAACCAAATAACAGCACAGGAGACTCACTTTGCTCTAACTAGGTAGGAACAATATGGAACCAAATATCCCTGAAATAAGACAGACAAACCCACTGCTTGTCTTCAAAGCATCACTAAATAAATACCTGCTAAATATCTGGTTATGCACATGCACTGCCCCAAACTACATCCTGTTCTCAACCTAAACTCTACCTTTAAAGTTACACTGCCTTAACCTTTCGGGACCCTAATCTACACTATTCTTCTACAAACTGCCACTCCACCCTCTATCTACTTTCTCACCTCCAAAACTTCCATTTGGCAGATAACTTCCACTGCCTCTAATTTATTTTAACCCAGGTCTATACAGGTTCCTATTACTTTATTGAAAGATAATGTAATCGAACGATCAAAACTTCAAAATGGCAGCATTTCGAAGATTGCATTGTGGTATCGCAGTACAGTGAGGATTGGAATATTTGCCCTTTCCTCACTATAGTGCGATATCAGAGTTGGAAAATATATTTAGTGGGGGCTGTGGGGGGCACAACCCCCACAATACAAGCTTTGAAATGCTGTCATTTTGAAGTTTTGATCATTTGAGTACATTATCTTTCGATAATGTAATATGAACTCATCTATACAAGCTCTCTACCGCATTCTACCTAATGTTTCATGTAATTACTTCTCCTTTTATGTTCTACCACCTGCTAAATCACTTGCTGCCTTTGCTACCCTTCTCTGTACCTCTGACTGAAAGACAGTGGATGTATCATGTAATGTGCTTCTCTGCATAATTTATCTGTAACCAGCTACTTCATCAAAAATGTATTTCCTTAAATTCATAGGATGTTGTATGCTATATAATGCATTCTAGATGTATTCATGTGATTGTGTTTTAATGTAAATTCAATGTGTTTTACAAAATGGCATTTTTTTACTTTAAATGCATTTGCCTAATATGTAGAGTTTTTCTCCCTGGCTATAAGCTGAAAATTGGGTAAACTCCAGTCAGATCTTCCCAATAAACAAAGATGGATAGATAGATAGATAGATAGATAGATAGATAGATAGATAGATAGATAGATAGATAGATAGATAGATAAATAACTGGATCATCAACATAGAATATAGTATGTGAGCAGTAATTTTGTTTATAATGCTCAATGTGATACATGTCTGGCTTTCTATATAGATAACAGTTAGGACACTAGGTCAATGTATTTATAAGTACATTTATGCTACTAAGAATTGCAAGGAAAATTACTGATTATATAGACATACAAAAGTATGTAAAAATTTGAAGAAGTTGGCAATTTAGCAACCCCCTTTGTGAAAAATTGAGATAAGACAGATCCAGCTAAAATTTTACATTTCACCCAAGTTAAATTAAGTAGTGAATATTAAATGTTTCCTTAAACTTAAATCTATGAATATTTTTTACTGTACTGTGGATGTTTAGAGATGTGTAACTTAATATTTTAAGACTTTTTGATTATACATATTTTATGATATAATTTTAAGACACTAAATGGTGGTGTGTTATTCTGATGAATTCTATCATTAAAATAGATGAATACATTAATTTGTATGTGATTTTAAATGTGGCAGTTTTTTTATTTCTCTTATACATCAGATAGAACATAAAAAAATAAACGAGTTGGTTAACTTGAAATGAAGATAATCTGCTAATCATTTCTTATTTAGAAAGAAGGGACTTCCATATCACAATGTATTTATCATATGTCATTTGCATTAATGTGAATACCTTGTTTCCTATAGTCAATAGAATGGGATTCTTTTCTAACAAGATTTGAGTGGTCTTTATTCTTCAGAGTTCTAACTGAATTACAGATGAAAAAAATAAAACATTTTAACAAAATTAGTTCCTAAAATAACTTGTAAGTTACCTCCAAATTCCCTTAAGAACAAATAAAAAACAGTTTTTGAAAATGACCAACTGATCATAAAGATGAGCATGCTGTTTCACTGTTTTGCTGTTTTACTTTGGGGTTCTTAATTCTACAAGCAACCATGACCATCATAGGTTCCATGCATTGTTTTAAACTGTTACCATCCCTATACTGGCACATTTGCCAAGCTGGAAGACTATATCAGTCTAGGCCTATAATCAGTGTAGCTTTTGAATCTTTAGCCTGTGTAAGTTGGGCATGACATACTTTATGGATGCCCTTCATGATACTTTCTAAAAATCTTCATGCCTCTTTTCTGTAGCATAAAGAGAACCAGCAATAAACATGTTGCATTTAAGGTATGCCAACAGAGCTTTCCTTCAATCCCATAAAATAAATTAATTAATTTTCTGCTGTCTGTTTTTCTCATCATTAGCTTTGCCTATCCAGGTAAGTTGCAGTACCATGACTCAGAAAAACCTTAGAAACCTTACTAAATCCTGTAAGAACAAGAATTACTCTGCATTCCACAGGTATGACACAACTTGATTTCACCTATGGAACGACTTGATTCTGTTGAATTTAACACAGAGCAGACTTACCTCTGAGGTACAGAGGGGTAATGCTGTGACAGTGACCCAAACAATCTGAGTTTGAATAGTGACTTGGGTGCATGCACAGATGTATGTGGGTGAGGAGGGGTGTGAGTATGTCTTCCTGAGCTGATGATAGTAGCCCTTACAGGATACATGTAAGAGAATATGCATGCTCCTGCAGAGGACACAAGTGCCTCCTGGGGTGATGTGAGTGCTCATATCAACAATAATGCATGAGAATTAAGTACATGTAGAGACTCCCCTCATGTTTGCCTGGTGTGTGGCTTTGCTTCATGTAGCTCTTGCTAAGAGGAAATAAACAGGCTTTGGTAAATAATGTCCTACGGAGGAATGAATGGTCACCAGAGGTTGGACCTCAGTAGTGAATGAATAGGCAGTTGAGGCAGGGGCTTGATGGATGTCAGCTCTGGGACATAAATATGATATAGATGAAAGAAACTGAGAAAATATTTGAAACAAACAAATCATCACAATTTGCATAAAAAGCTAACATCAAAGAAAAACATGGGCTAAAATGAAAGTGAAGCAAAAACATAACAAACATTAATATAAAAGCAAAAAGGTTTATTGCTTAAGAGTTGTCGCTTGTCTTGTGTATATTCAATACGACAAACAGACTGGGTGTTCGTTTAAGTAGTTAATTACATACAAACACATCAGGCTGGAGAACAGAAACATTAATCTTAAATGAACTAACTGACTGACTACTACACACATGCATGCTTGCACCTTGGCTGCTCACTACAAAATGGCACTCTTGCTTGCACATGCTAAGTACTTATAAGCACATGCCCATAGACTGGAATAGCTCTTAAAGGAACATACGCACTCTGATCTACAAGCGTCAGGTAGGAGAAGAAGAAGAAAAGTACATCATAACCATCTATATGGGTCCAATTGTTGAAAAAATGAAAAAAAAAATTGGTCGGATTCAATAAACCCTATTTGGCTCAGTCATGCCATGTTCACATCGCTATGGGACACACATGCAATATCTCACCAATTTGTATTCTGTAAATGGCTTACATGAAGTGTAGAGCCATACAAACCATGTAAACATCATGATATGGTAATTAGTGCATAAGAAGCTGAATTATATGCTAATCAACAATTCCAAGAT
The DNA here is from genome assembly GCF_019279795.1 of Protopterus annectens. NCBI lineage: Eukaryota > Metazoa > Chordata > Ceratodontiformes > Protopteridae > Protopterus > Protopterus annectens. The sequence continues at coordinate 187,990,548 of NC_056741.1, read as the reverse complement.
TATGAAGCCTATTCAGCAAGATAGAAAGGACTCGTGTACATTTCATGTAGTCATTTGTTCTGTACTCCAAAAATGTTTGGAATACAGCCACAGAAACTATTCTATAAAGAAAGAATGTTAAGGTCTGCTGCTGCTTTTGTGCATGAGTATGTGCAACAGGCTGAAGTCTATGCTTCTGTTACTGCAGATAGACCACAGGCAAAGAGGAGAAGGACATTTACTCCCCCTTAAACTTTCCATGGTGTAAATACTGTGAGCTGAAAAAGAGAGAACACATGTTAAGCACAGGTTGAGTCCCACAGTATTATTTATTTTATTTTATTTATTTTATTTTATCTATTTTATTTATTTTACATTTGTTTACCGCTATGGTCCAATTGAGACAGTGCCCATTTTCAGTGGAGGCCTGTGGAGAAAAGTCCCAGCCTAAGCTTGCATACAAAATAATCACATCAAGTAACAGAAATTATAGACAAAAAATGAGTGTTAACACATGTACAGGATTAAAAAATGTAAAAAAATATACACATAGTATCAAACAGAACAAGACTTTAAACAATTGAATATAGACAAATATATGGTTAAACTTATATATGTGGAAGAACATAACATTAGTTAGGAAATTAAGTAGGGAGAATCACTTAGGCATAGTGCATAGCTAGTAATACTTCCATGGTGACAGTTGCAGCTAGGAATGTAACTACTTATAGAGAAGTAATGTTGTTAGAAGAGTATGTTAACAGAGTTAGTACGTACAGCCAAATTGTATAAAGTAATGCTACGTTAATAATTAACCTGAAGTGTTACATGTGCAAAGCCAGGATTCAAATAAGTGTATTTTGAGAGATATTTTGAAATGATTAAGACTGCTTATGGATCTAATACTGTGTGGAAGGATATTCCAATTTTTAGCAACAAAGTCAGAGTAGAGAGTTACCTGTTGTATTGGATACTATGGTTACTTATAAGTCTTTGTTAGATGATCAAAGACTATGAATGTTAGAATATTAGAATGTCAGTAGATAATTTTATTGAGGCATTCATAATGAGTTCTTACACAAGTAATATGTTTTTCTATTGTCTTTTCCATTTGCACATTCCCTACCTGAGTGCAAACACATTTCATTGCTTAAGAAAAAAAGTGAAACATTTAATTTTGTGCACCTTCCTCTGCACAAACAGGCCCAGTAGTGATTCACAGCTGTCAGCATTCTGGGCAGTACTGACTGGAGAAAATTACAACAGTTGCCTTGCTTTCGGTGTGGTACCAGGTGTAAGTACAGTGAATTCATGGTAAGACCACAGATGATCCAGGGTTTAAATCCAGCAAACTCTACATTTTAGTAAGGGTGTCACATTGTCATTAACCCCAAAACTTTGATTATAAAGGTAATGCTATATACAAGTACAATGGCAACTCGATTGACAGAAGGTATCATTACTGCTTGCATGCACATACTTTTGCAGGTATCATAGCTCACTAATGACTGAGATATGAACCCCAGTTGATTATGTGTGTAACTGGTTTAACATGACAGTGATGATTATATTATGAAAAAAATGCAGTTGCATATCTTTGATGGAAACAGTAGTTTAATGGCAATCATCTAGACCCATCCTAGAACCCAAGTATAACTGTTAAACAAAATATATTGTGAGGTGTGTATCATAACTTCAAAGGCTATTACTAAAGTCATGCAAATCTGTCCTTTTTCAATAAATTGTCAGACATTAGTCCTGCATCACAGCTAAAAATAAATGAGTCAGGACCTTTTAATGTCACACACATATAGGCCCATTTGAAGTATAGTGCATGTCACTCTTTAAGTTCTATATCTTTAATGACCATTGATGACAAGCACTTCTTCTGTGGCAATGAGGAACAAACACCTTTGTGGATATGTATACATTTTCTTTTACTTAGGTTTGAATCCTACCTTGTATTACTTACTTTTGGCAGTCTGTAAGTCTCAACAAGATATGTGCCAAGTTGTCCCATTAATCCATCCAAATTCTAGGTTTAAAAGCCAAACCATTAAGCATTTCATTGCTAATCATTGGACAAAGTATAACCAGGTATAGCATCACATATGCCAAAGACCACTGCCAAGTTTCACATCATCATTGCTGTTTCATAAACTTGCTTCCTGTTTGTTTGGCAATGTTTGTCTTCTCTTACCATCTATGGAATATATGCATATTCCAAGGATTACTTCTAACAATTCACAATAATTTTTGGAAGTGCGAAAGCTCTACAGCTAAGATAATACTAAAATGTTCTTTATTGTAATAAAGAAAGAATGTGACATATCATGGTTCTAAGCATTTCTCCCCGGACCTCCGCTGAAAACAGGATCTGTGGAACCTAGTCGGACTTTCCCGGTCAACAAATGTAAAATAAAATAAAATAAATAAATAATCATCTCTTTACTTTTTGTCTCATATCACCCCTTATCTCTCTCTCTCTCTCTCTCTCTCTTTCTCTCTCTCTCTCTCTTTTGGAGTTGGTTACTTTAAATCACACCATTCTGATGTCATACCTTTCTATCAACAAAACAAATGTGAACAAATGCATTTCAGTAAGGTTGGGCAACTGCTGTGGCTTGGCCTGCCAACCCTTCATAGGGTGCCTCACCAACAGCCAGCAAGTCTGGGAAGAAAACTGGCAGTACTGCCTCCATAATCTATCTTTGTCAGGTAGCAGTGCCCTGACTAATAAGCAAGTGGTACCCTGCGGGTGTACTGGAGGAGGTGGTGATTATGTCAGCCCCAAAGAGCTGCCAAGGATGGTATGAAATCTGATAAAGTGTGGCCTTGGTTCCCGCATTAGCCAAGTGGACAAAGGTGCTCCTAAAAATTGCAAAAAGACTCCCATGCCAATTAGTCTCATAGGCAACTTAGGGAGGGGAAAGTGACGTCAGTTCTGAGGGGGATGACTAGATTCTCACTGTTCCCATGCTCAATGGAAATGTGCCTCCAGTTTCCCTTACCTATTCCCAATCATAATGTCCCCAGCCTTTTTCTGTCTATCACCATCCCTATGTCTGTCTTGTATGTCCTGTTCATCTGCAACTGTTTTTGCACCTACCCTACCTACCTGTCCCTCATATTTATAGTTACCTTGCCAAGCATTCCTCTCTTCCACAAAAAAAATGTTCCCATATATAGCACTCCACTTTGCATATGTGTCTTTTTGACACATTTGACTTGGTACATTTGGCTATACAAAATAATTGTGTAGTTCTCACCCAGCTATGTTGTGACAACAGTTCAAATTCATTATTTATTTATTTTATTTTACATTTGTTGTCCGGGCTAGTCTAACTGGATATATGTCCAGTTTCAGTAGAGACCCAGGGAAATAAGCTCCAAGACATGATCCAATACAAAATATAAGTACAAACAATAAACAAACATCAGATATTATAATAAAAAATAGCAATTATCATAGTAAAAAAAAATATATATTATATTTGTCCACCTGTGGTGAAGAAGTGGATATCTCTAGTTTTCTCCCAGTTCATTCCTGAAAATGCTTGTATTGCTTCCCCTTTGCTCTTCCCCCTGCTTGCCTCCCCATTTCACCACTTTCCTGTCAATCTCATGTTCACACATTTAATCTGGTCAAAAAATAGATTCACACACAACACACATGGTTAGAAATGGCCCATAAAAAAGCCTTCACTTTTTGTCCCCTGCATCATGCATTAATGCTGAGTGGCAGTGAATGGCTTTTTACATCCTATGGCAAAATGTGGTGAGTTTTTGCCATTAGCTGCACTAGTACAGTTACCTCCATGCAATACTGCTTAAACTTGTTGTGGTAGAGGAACACAATGTTAAAGCAGAGTAAAGGCACAACTTTGAATGTTGGATGTAAGAAAGTGCAACATACTACGTGGAGTGTTGACATAATTCACTTGACTGAAGATTGTTTTTGCCCATAACTTTAAGGGTTTGATTCCAGATGCACCTCACATCATTTCTTACTGTGATGTTATATGTCTCTGATATGTTGAATCACTCACATCTTAACATTTGCCACAGTTATGAGTTATGATGAAGATATACTGAATACTGGACAAAAAAGATTTTTTGAAGTGACATCCATCCCCACAACTATGAGATATTATGAAGCCTTGTTCTGCTTTGCATAAGCCTGTTGTCCTTTTTCTAACTCCTGTATCAGCCAGTTCATGCTACAGAACATGGCAGGTTAATAATGAGAACAACCCAAAGACATGTCCATGAATGCCCCATTACACCAAACACTGTTATGTGTATGTCCATCTCTCCTTGTATTCACTCCTTCATTCCTACCCCTCTTTACTTGTGTGCAAAGGTCATATCATGGTTTCTGCATGCTGACATGATTCTGCTGATGGATAATATCGATATGTTACATTGATTCAATAGGTTACTGGTGCTCCTATAGTGTGCAAGGGTTCAAAATCTGCTGTAGGATTCCCTTTCTGTCACGTTCAGGTAATGATCGCATGTAGAAATGTACCTTTGCGTCATGTCAAGGCTTATAACTCAGCGGTACGGGATGCTCTTAAGGAATATTTTCAGAGGTCTCTTTCCTGTGTTTTTGTTGTATATCCATCTGTCTACCCTTTTTCCTACATAAGTATGATATGTCTGCCTATTAAGCAAACTCTAAGGTGCACCACAATTGATATAACTGTAAAACATTACATCCCATATGACACCATTATATTACAGCTGTCCCATGTCTTTTTCAAACAGATGTATATGGATGTGTTAATACTTGTAACTCTACATCTCCTCTATACTTATCTCATTCTCTTCATGCTACAGAGCAAGACATATTCTGATTCAGAAGACACATCATACCAAAACACTATTAGGAAGTTCTTGAATGTGTCTGGACAGTAACATCTTCATCTACTTCAGCCCTGTGAATGTCATCATCTCCTCTGTCTCATCAAAATATACTGTAGCATCTGATAGATGAAATGTTCATCTTATGAGATGTGGAAATGGTCCTTACCATGAGGAAGCATACTGCAAACACTTCTCAGGCTATTTGGCCCTACACAAATAGTTAGCATATCTGGTAAGACACACTATTCATTTCCATAGATGTACCACACCGTGTCATTTATATCAAGCTGCACATACAATTAACTTGTGATTTGCAGTTTCACCGGCATAACAGCTATTAGTTGTAGAAGTGTATTGAGGTAGGCGTTACTGATACAATTTGGAGAAGTCACATATTTCAGTGTGGTCATTGATAGTCAGATTTGCAGTCCTGATTAAATTTACTTACCTAATGACATCTTGACACTGGTTGTATAAAAAAAAAAAAGAGACAATTATCTTTATTTGAATCATGGCTCACTCATACTCTGATCAAACACTCACTGCTCTTACATACTGTACTACAGAGAAAGCTAGATAGCAAGCATTCTCTAGTTTGTGTAACTAGATAGGTAGGGGTTCTAATCTTACAGGTGTGTGTGTGTGTGTGTGTGTGTGTGTGTGTGTGTGTGTGTGTGTGTGTGTGTGTGTGTGTATGTGTGTGTGTGTGTGTGTGTGTGTGTGTGTGTGTGTGTGTGTGTATGTGTGTGTGTGTGTGTGTGTGTGTGTGTGTGTGTGTGTGTGTGTGTGTGTGTGTGTGTGTCCTCCTTCAACTCTTAGCCTGGAGGCAACTTTTCACTAGTGTGTGTGTGTGTGTGTGTGTGTGTGTGTGTGTGTGTGTGCATGTGCGTGTGTCTTCCTTCAACTCTTAGTCTGGAGGCAACTTTTCACTAGTGTGTGTGTGTGTGTGTGTGTGTGTGTGTGTGTGTGTGTGTGTGTGTGTGTTTGTGTGTGTGTGTGTGTGTGTGTGTGTGTGTGTCCTCCTTCATCTCTTAGCCTGGAGACAACTTTTCACTAGGATGCAAGTCTGTAGCTGTGTCAGACACTGCTCACAACATTTTCTTCTTGGTGCACACTGATGATGTCATCATCTATAAAGTGCACTCTGGCACTACGTCTATCAAGCATCTTCAGTGGCACTAGCGTTAAGTACTCTCTTTTCAATGTTATATAATAAGGTAGGGGGTTCTAGTCTGACAACAGTTAACTTATATGATTTTTTTAACTATCAGTCTGGAGGCAAGTTTTCACTGGGATGCGAGTCCACAACTATATCAGACATGCCTCCCCAATATCTTCTTCTCGGCATACACTGATGATGTCATCCTCTATAAAGTGCACTCTGACTAAGTGTCAGTTAGACTTTTGTAGTGGCACTAGTCTTATGTTGTATAGAATTCAGCTTGACTACAGGTATGGTATTCAAATCTGACCTTAGTCAACTGCGTGTGTGTGGATTGGTGGTATATCATGGTCATTGTATGATGTTTTGAATCTCTTCACATTTGATTTCCACTCAGGAGAACCCTTTACAATCCCCTGATTTCAGCATCCTCTTTTTTCCTCTGTCCATATAACATCCTTTCTGCATAACACTGAGGATATCATCATCTCAAATATGCATACACATCATGAAGCAGAGTCCCTGCATGAGCCTTTCCACGCCATCACCAGACCACTGGCTATGTGATCGCTAATTCATTCATGGGCTGTTGTCCATGTCCCATATGGACAGAGGCAGTCTGTAATAAAATCAGAACATATATGAGCATACACCTCATATCTTCCCTCACCTAGAGACAGTGATTTTGGTTAAGTGGGATAATATTGGCTAGGCTTGTATGGGCTCTTGGCTGTTAGCCTAGTAATCTCCCATGTCCTTATGAACATTGTACATGTCGATGTTGTTGTCACCCACATGTGCTATGTTAAGGTGCAGATGTATTGCAGTTCTACAATAGTGTATTCAAATCTGGGATTTCAGTTACTGTATCGATGCCCACTGCTTCCATTTGATTACATGTTCTTTCCATAATAGCTGCAGTAATATATCTCCCGAGGACTGGGGGCATGGAAAGATGTTATGTTTATTATTGCCTTACTCATCTCTGGTAATCATTTTAAGTAGAGTTGCTGCTACTGAGATTTGTCTGCATACATCAACTGGACATAAGCTGATTTAAGTATATTTCCTTCATTTTATTGTGGTTGTTATAACTTGGGGACTGATTTCTCAGATCTAGCTCTGTTGAAACTGTCTTGTGTGTGTGTCTGAAGCTCTGCACTAGTTGTTAAACTGCACTGAAATTCCTTTAAGTGTTAATTAGCTTGGGGGGTTTTCTGATAACTTTAAAACCTGTGTTGGTTACATCTCTGGTAATCATTTTAAGTAGAGTTGCTGCTACTGAGATTTGTCTGCATACATCAACTGGACATAAGCTGATTTAAGTATATTTCCTTCATTTTATTGTGGTTGTTATAACTTGGGGACTGATTTCTCAGATCTAGCTCTGTTGAAACTGTCTTGTGTGTGTGTCTGAAGCTCTGCACTAGTTGTTAAACTGCACTGAAATTCCTTTAAGTGTTAATTAGCTTGGGGGTTTTCTGATAACTTTAAAACCTGTGTTGGTTACATCTCTGGTAATCATTTTAAGTAGAGTTGCTGCTACTGAGATTTGTCTGCATACATCAACTGGACATAAGCTGATTTAAGTATATTTCCTTCATTTTATTGTGGTTGTTATAACTTGGGGACTGATTTCTCAGATCTAGCTCTGTTGAAACTGTCTTGTGTGTGTGTCTGAAGCTCTGCACTAGTTGTTAAACTGCACTGAAATTCCTTTAAGTGTTAATTAGCTTGGGGGTTTTCTGATAACTTTAAAACCTGTGTTGGTTACATCTCTGGTAATCATTTTAAGTAGAGTTGCTGCTACTGAGATTTGTCTGCATACATCAACTGGACATAAGCTGATTTAAGTATATTTCCTTCATTTTATTGTGGTTGTTATAACTTGGGGACTGATTTCTCAGATCTAGCTCTGTTGAAACTGTCTTCCCCACCCCCCTCCCTGTTCTTGGATGTAGTTTAAATTTGGTGGCTTTTGCAGTGCCCGCCCCACTGTAGATTTGATCTAGGACACTCCCCCAGTCCCTTCTCTTTACCGCATTCTCTCTAATAAACCCTTTCTGCACTTGCTTTTAGTCCTTTTTAATTTAATTACATTTTTTTCATACTGTGTGTGGACTAATATTGCTACATACTCAAGTGTGCCAGCTTGCACTGCATGTGAATTGTTTTTATAGCATTTACTGTCTGTTTTTTTCCTTGTCGCTGTAAAAAAAAAAAAAAAAAAAAAAAAAAAAAAATCTCTTGTTTTCCTGCCTTACTGAACTAGAGTAGTCCAGTTTCAGAGTTGCTGATCCCTGGGCTTTGTTTTTAGTTCCTGTTACTGATCCATTGCCTTATTAGGAAGGAGGGAAGTTTCTTTGCTTACCAGTGGGAGTGGGAAGCACTGAGCGGCCTTTCTGTCCGATTTGGTGAAGTTTCAGCCAGAAACTAGTAGTCCATTGGTCATTTTGGGCCAATTCCTAGCTCCTTTCAGCCCCCTGCTATAAAACACGCTAAACACGCGTTTTCCAGCTTGTACCAACTCAGCACAGATCCTCGTGGTGGCCTGCAGAGTGATCCAAGCAGCAGAGAGCTAAAAGAGTGACTTTCTACCAGATATAAGTATTTTTGTGGCTTTCCCACTGTTATTAAGCTAGCGACTGCATTTCGCCTGTTTTACTGCTACTTTAAGTGATTTCTGCATTTTACACTGTTTATTGCACTTTAAGTTACTAATTGTTGCAAATTGTTTCTGTAGGCTACACACTAAAGTGCGCTAGCCGATTTACAGCATTTATAGCATTTACTGTCTGTTTTTTTTCCTTGTCTCTGTAATAAAACAAAAAAAATCTCTTGTTTTCCCGCCTTACTGAACTAGAGTAGTCCAGTTTCAGAGTTGCTGATCCCTGGGCTTTGTTTTTAGTTCCTGTTACTGATCCATTGCCTTATTAGGAGGAGGGAAGTTTCTTTGCTTACCAGTGGGAGTGGGAAGCACTGAGCAGCCTTTCTGTCCAATTTGGTGAAGTTTCAGCCAGAAACTAGTAGTCCATTGGTCGTTTTGGGCCAATTCCTAGCTCCTTTCAGCCCCCTGCTATAAAACACGCTAAACACGCGTTTTTCCAGCTTGTACCAACTCAGCACAGATCCTCGTGGTGGCCTGCAGAGTGATCCAAGCAGCAGAGAGCTAAAAGAGTGACTTTCTACCAGATATAAGTATTTTTGTGGCTTTCCCACTGTTATTTAAGCTAGCGACTGCATTTCGCCTGTTTTACTGCTACTTTAAGTGATTTCTGCATTTTACACTGTTTATTGCACTTTAAGTTACTAATTGTTGCAAATTGTTTCTGTAGGCTACACACTAAAGTGCGCTAGCCGATTTACAGCATTTATAGCATTTACTGTCTGTTTTTTCCTTGTCTCTGTAATAAAACAAAAAAAAATCTCTTGTTTTCCTGCCTTACTGAACTAGAGTAGTCCAGTTTCAGAGTTGCTGATCCCTGGGCTTTGTTTTTAGTTCCTGTTACTGATTCATTGCCTTATTAGGGAGGAGGGAAGTTTCTTTGCTTACCAGTGGGAGTGGGAAGCACTGAGCAGCCTTTCTGTCCGATTTGGTGAAGTTTCAGCCAGAAACTAGTAGTCCATTGGTTGTTTTGGGCCAATTCCTAGCTCCTTTCAGCCCCTGCTATAAAACACGCTAAACACGCGTTTTCCAGCTTGTACCAACTCAGCACAGATCCTCGTGGTGGCCTGCAGGGTGATCCAAGCAGCAGAGAGCTAAAAGAGTGACTTTCTACCAGATATAAGTATTTTTTGGGGCTTTCCCACTGTTATTTAAGCTAGCAACTGCATTTCGCCTGTTTTATTGCTACTTTAAGTGATTTCTGCATTTTACACTGTTTATTGCACTTTAAGTTACTAATTGTTGCAAATTGTTTCTGTAGGCTACACACTAAAGTGCGCTAGCCGATTTACAGCAATTACTGTCTGCTTTTTTCCTTGTCTCTCTAATAAAACAAAAAATCTCTTGTTTTCCGCCATACTGAACTAGAGTAGTCCAGTTTCAGAGTTGCTGATCCCTGGGCTTTGTTTTTAGTTCCTGTTACTGATCCATTGCCTTATTAGGAAGGAAGGAAGTTTCTTTGCTTACCAGTGGGAGTGGGAAGCACTGAGCGGCCTTTTTGTCTGATTTGGTGAAGTTTCAGCCAGAAACTAGTAGTCCATTGGTCGTTTTGGGCCAATTCCTAGCTCCCTTCAGCCCCTGTTATAAAACACGCTAAACGCTGTAAGCGCCGATGAAGCTGAGTTACCACTGTTGCACACAAGAGCAGCGGCGGTTAAACAAGGTTAAACTATTTGGGCCATCTAAATTCCACTCTTCCAATTTTTCCTTAAAACTACCTTCCTCGAGCTGTACTGCTGATCTAACCAGCATATCCTATAACTGAAAAGTTCATCTCTACTTGATTCCCAAGTAGACTATTCTCTATCTGTAAAGCCTAGCACTTACTCCTACAGTACTTGCACCTTGATAAAGCACTCTTATTATAGATAGTACCCCACCAGCCTAAAACCCACTTCCCGGAGTCCTTTGAAAGTCTCTTTATCTACTACTTCTAGTATGTCGAGGGATCAGTTGCTAGTGTCCTCTCCAGCTCAACTGGTGAACCTGGGAATATTGAGGCAATGTTACAACTGCCTCATGTACACAGACAATCCTCTCCTTCTCCCACAAAACACAAATACATGTGAGAGATGCAACTATACGGCCAAACTGGAGGCTGAGCTCTCTCAACATAGGACTGGCAAGACCAGACAGGAGGAGAAGGTAACCACACACAATACATACCCAGTCACACATGGTACCATCACAACTTCAAATCATACACATACTCACACAAAGACATACTGAGGCTCTGATCAAAAATTTACCAAAACAGCAGAGGCCACCAAAGCAGACACCCAAACAACTACCACCTCACGACCCAACACATGCAACACATAGACCACACAGTCAGAGTGTCAAACAGTCACAGCCCTTAAGGCCAAACAAAATGCCAGACACACTTGTCATTGGTGATTCCATAGTCAGACACACTGACGCCCCGGCCACCAGACTGAGTAAAGAGAAGGTCACAGTAAGCTGCCTGTCAGGCGCTAGAATCCGCCACATAACGCAAGCACTCAGGTCTCTCAACAGCAGGTACAAGTACGACTCAGTCATTGTCCACGCTGGTGTCAACGACCTGAGACGCACCTCCTTGGACTACATGAAAAGGGACATCGAGGAGCTCTCTGATTATGTAGCCCAGGCAGGTATGACCCTGACCTTGAGCAGTATCCTACCTTCACCTAGAATGATGCCACAATACAGTGATAAGATGATCAGCTTTAATAATTGGCTTAAATTCTGGTGTCATTCAAAGGGGATCCAATGTCTGTCTGCCTGGGATGACATGCTGGACAAGCCACGCTGCCAAGGGACGGCTTGCACCTGTCACCCCTGGGCTTCCGGATATTGGCAAAGGCTCTTGCCACCCCATAGTGCCTTTTTAGGCAAGGCTCAAATTCTAAACCTACCACCCTAGAACACCAAAAGGAAAAAACTAAGGGTAATGCTGCTCAATGCCAGAAGTCTCAATCTCAAGATGCACGACTCGAGGCCCTTCTCAATATGGAGAACATCGATGTCTGTGCTGTGACAGAAACCTGGTTCAAGGCTCCTGAGAGCACCCCAGCACTAACAGGTTTCACCTCATATCATGCCGTTCGCCCCAAAATCCGGACAACACCAAGAAAGGAGGGGTGTCCATATTCATAAAGGACACCCACACCTCAAGGTTGGTGGCAACGCATGATGCATCGGAGACCATCCAGGTGCAATTAACCATAGGCAAGACTGCTCTGCAATTTGTAGCATGTTACAGGCCACCCTCTCAAACTCAGGAACCTCACATGGCCTTCCTGAAAACATTGGAGGGGATAAATGTATCTCCAAACACCATCATACTAGGTGACTTTAACTACCCTAATATAGACTGGGAACACTACTCAAGCCCGAACACTCTAACCCAAAGATTCCTGGAGTTCATAAACTCAAATGCCATGGAACAACTAGTCACCATCCCCACAAGAGGAGAAAACATACTTGATCTCATCATCACGAACATGGGATCAAAATGTTGAACACCGAAGTATACCCCTCACTGGTGAGATCAGATCATAAACTAATCTCGCTGGAGGTCCTCATCCGCCCCACCTGAAACAAAAAGACCACAGTGAAAAACTTCTCAAAAGCCGATTTCACACTTCTAAAAACTAGTGTGGTCTCCTTTAAGGCCCCTGAGCCAGTGGTAAACATTACTCAAACCACTGAATCACTTACAAATGCCTTCTACCAGCACCTACAGGACTGCATGGATCAGGCAATCCCAAACAAAACTAAGACTCTCTGTACCAAAGGCAAGCGTCCAGTCTGGTGGACCCCAGCCATAAACAAGCTCTACAACAAAAGGAGGAAGCTACTACAAGATAGAGCAAAATCCTTGAAAGGTAAGACACCTTTGATCATTATAAGTAAAAACTAAGAGCTCTCATAAAATCATCCAAGGCAAATTTTGAGAGAAAAATCGCCAAGGACTCTAAAGAGAATCATAAGGCCTTCTTTAGCTATGTTAGAAACCTAGGAGGAAACTCCCAGATATGCTCAGAATTAGTTCAAAATGATGTGAAAATTACTGAACCTACACACATTGCCAACATACTGGCTGACAGGTTCAGTGCAAACTTCTCCCCTCCCCCAAAAGGAGAGATATCTATTCCAGAGGATTGTAGCCCCCAAACATCTCCAACGCCCAGGTGAGAACTGCCCTCACTAAGGCAAAAACACAGCATCCATGGGACCGGATGGTGTCCCCGGCTGTGTGCTTCATGAACTCAATGAGGAATTAAACCCACAGTTAGGACAGCTGTTTAATCTTAGCCTCACCTCAGGATACGTACCCAAGGAGTGGCGCGGCGACTGTGGTCCCACTTCATAAGGGCGGTGCCTCCACAGACCCTGGAAATTACCGCCCATTAGCTTGACAAGCCTTATCTGCAAAGCCATGGAGAGGATCATAATGGAACTCATAAATAAAGACATAGGGAACTTGCAGACTTTGGATCCAACTCAGTTTGGCTTTGTCAAAGGCAGATCCTGCCTCTTAAACTTGGTTGACTTTTTCGAGACAGTCACCAAGGCCATTGATGAGGGAAAGGCAGTCCATACAGCCTACCTCGACCTGGCAAAGGCCTTCACACAATACCCCACTCAGGTATCATCGAAAAACTCATCAGCTTGAATGTAAACCCATACATCACAAGATGGGTTGCAAACTGGCTAAGTGACAGAACCCACAGGGTCAGAGTTGCTGGAGCCATGTCAGACTCAAAGCCTGTCACAAGTGGTGTCCCACAGGGCTCAGTCCTGGGTCCACTCTTGTTCGGCATCTACTTTTCTGAAGTACAAGCAAACACAGGAGGGTTATGGCTGACAAAGTTTGCAGATGACTGCAAACTGGGCCATAGTCGAAAACACATCTGACACAGATATCCTCCAGAAGGGCCTCACAGAAATGGATAACTGGTGCCAGAGCCATGGCCTGAAGTTAAACGCCAAAAAATGCATAGTCATACCCTTTGGGAAAAACAAGGCTACCCCTAGCTACCATATAGGTGGCAATCCACTGAGCACAGAAAAGTCATCAGAGATCTGGGGACCCAGGTTGACAGTAGCCTTTCGTTTGACACTCATGTTGCCAAAGTAGTTAGGAAAACCTTCTATATCACCCACCTGATCATGAAGGGATTCACATCTAGATCAAGGGAGGTCATCGTCCCCCTGTACTCATCACTTATTAGACCTATGATTGAGTACAATGCCCTGCTCGAATGTATCTGACCAGACACCTGCTGCAGCTTGAAAGGCCCCAAAAGTTCCTCACCAAAAGGATAAAGGGTCTCAAAATATGTCTTATGCTGCCCGACTGAAAGAACTCCAGCTCTATTCAGTCTCATACCGCTTGCTCAGAGGTGACCTGTGCCTGACATATAAGGCCATGTCAAACCCAGATTTGATGAATATGCTTCACCTCAAAAAATCTAGATCCCTCAGAACCACAAGGGCGGGAGACTTAAACCTTGACACGGTTATAAATAGAACGTGCTGGAGGGACAGATTCATCACCCAGAGACTCCCTATGCTGTGGAACAAAATCCCGGTACATGTGAGGCAGAGCACCTCTCTGGTCTTGTTCAAGAGGAATCTTGACCAATGGATGGGAGATTGCAGATATACCCCAGGGATTACTTCAGCGCCACTGCTTGACAGAGGCACAGCAAAATGATAGGCATAGTTTTTATTCAAACTAAAGGGGTGGCGAAAGCCACATAACTATGGGCTAGGCTTATAAATGCCCTTGGGCAGATAGCCTAGTATGAACCTATGAACCTATGAACCTATGAACCTATGTGTTCTGATAGTGGAGTATATCCACATTGTACACAGTTCTCATTCAACCATCACAGTGACAGTTGCAGTATGGCACACGTGTGCATGTGTAAACATAGCATCGGGAATTTTTTTCTGACTTAGAGCAATATTACATCATAGCAATTACATGGGCACATACTCTAGGTTCATCAACATATTATAATGCTGTTATATACACAAACATATGACACTTTGAGATTCACTTGCAACCTTGGCAAATTCATTGTATGCACTGTTGTGTTGCTACTCACAGGGATTATACAAGTGTTTCCCAGCAGCACTGTGTGACTGTCAGCATTTGTGTCATTAACTGTTCTGCCTGAACTACATCCACAACAGTTGTACTGTGTCCATATAAGGTGTCACAGCCCTCACCCATACATTTCCACTGATAAACATATAGGCATATGATGTACAACTGATGGAATGAAGTGAAATAGGTAGAGTTGTACAACTATGTTAACAGTTCCACTGTGTCACATGTGATTCATACCCAAGGTTTTATTTGGAAGTGATGTACAGCTTGAAGTCCAATTGTAGCATAGGAACAGCTATAGTGTGACTGTACTGCATCATGGGCATACCACTACATCACATCAGTATTGACACTTGATAGGTCACAGGAACACATATGGCTGTATGTTAGGATTTCATATGAGTATAAGATTTTCACTGGCAATGTCAGGAAGACAGTGATCATGTGGCACATATGTTAAGGTTTGACATGTACTTATACAGCGTGCTCCAGGTATTATTTGGTATGTATACATTATTAGAGTGACAGCTTCCTCAGTCACTGACACTTGACCTTGCACTGTTGTAATTTCTGTGAACAAGGGCATAAAGCATCACCATCAGTCTCACATAGTCCAATTCATAATCATGGATCACTTCTTGATTTACAAATCAGTTGCAGATAGTTACAATATCCACTGCTATTACATGTGGCAGATGCATGCAATATCCAGATCCATGTAGTGAATCCACTCATAACAGTGTGGTGTTTGTATGTGTTATCTGTATAATTTATACCTATGTCATGCAAGGATGCTATAGTCAAGTATTTCACATTTTGCAGAGTGAGCTCCCACACATCTGGTAGGTCATGCAGAACTATTCTTTGGGATGCATACCCATTAAGATTTGACAGTGCAGACCTTCCTTAAAGGTGTTCTACTGGATGCATGTGTGATATGTCTTTGTGTTACACTCAGAAAATCTACAACTCAGTGACAACATTGATGGCATGGGATTGAGTCTTGCAAGGGGGACTGTGGCTTATGTGTCATGCAGACCTCTCAAATGGCCAGGATTGTCCCTGGTTTAAACTCTAGGCAGGTTTAACACTTTCTCCCTTAGCCCCTGCAAAAATTGTTTCTTTTGGGGAAGGGGTGGTGAGTTCCCCTTACAAAATACTGACAATCATTATTGTCATACACTTCTGTTACTGCAGAACATGTATAATAAGTTGCAATCACATATTCTATCAATGATGTAAGTTTATGGTTGTAATGTTTTAAAAACATCCATAATTGTGTCTGTTTCTTTCTACATTTGTCCAGGAGTCTGTTGTTATGTGTCCCTGATGGGTTGATAGCTATGTTGACACGTCAGTCATATTTAAGCAAGTCATTTTGCAGATCTTCAGAGCATGCACATATCCCCTACTGTATATACTGTACTTGCTAAGTGTCCTCTCCATTGAACATGTCAGTGATGTTTATATCACAACCATTCACTTCCATTGACAGGTTACCTTGTGTGACCATCACATATAAATACTATCATGTGTATTTATATCATAATATACTTGCTCAGGAGGTGTAAACAGCAGTACATACTGTGCTATCTACATGTTTGCATAATGTTATGCTACTGACTTGTCTTGATAGCATACAAACATTGACATATCTGATCTTGGGGACATTGCCTTATTTGCCATGCCCTCTTCATCTTTCTTTGTTCCTATCATTCATGTCTGTGCACATCTCCATCAGCACACTTTCCCTGCACAGAGTACTTTCCCTTGTAGTTACCCTTGCCATTTACCCTCCCTCCATTATTTCTTTCTACAAATAATTGCTTTAGTACACTGCACTCAGTACACTTTTTTCACTGTATTACTGCTGTTATTGCATTATTTTCAACCGTGGTAGTCATTGCCACTGTCCGCATGATCTCGAGGAACAGGTTTGCTCATAGGTAAACTTGAATGCTTCCTCTTTCTGTGCTTGTACTGCTTGTCATGATTTCCTGGCCGACAAACGTTGCTTGAGTTTGTGTAAGTACAATGTGCAGCATGAAGACACAGTTAGTGCTGCTGCCCATCGTGCTAAAATGTAAACTAGTTTACTGAATCCCTGGGAATGTCAGTCTATCAAGAAAAACAAAAATCACAGTTCAGTACTTGCTGATGGCATCTATAGTTTTCCTTATCAGTTCAACTTCTAGTATAATGTGAAAAGTTAATGAGAAACTGAGCTAAACACCTTTAAAATAGCAAGAAATGAAAATGCTGTATGATATTCTTTAGGCATAAGGATATCCTTCATAATGAAGACTGCTTTCTGCCATTAACCACACCTTTAAATAAATCTTCATATATCTAGAAGTATTTTATGAACTCAGTTACTCAAAATAATTACCTCCTAGAGACCAAGAAATTATAAATGATACTTTTCAGTCTGTTGATTCAGAATACAGAATTCAAATGATATGCCCTGGGATTCAGTAAGGTTCAGAGCAGGAATAGCTTATTCCTGCATGGAAGCGACCGTTTAGGAGCAGCAGAGCAGCGAGCCATGCATAGTAATGAAGGCATGCTGCTTCTGCTCCTAAATGTTTGTTGCCAATACAGTTGGCCTGTACCCCAGTTGTACCCTGAAATCATGGGATGATGTTAGGAATGAAGCCATGAAATAATGGCATATATATGACTGTCATACACCAAAACAATCAGAAAACCTATATTAAAACCAATCCTGTTACTCTAGCAACTGTCCTACATTTATAAGAGCAATAATTAAAATATGTCCGTAGTTGGACCTCATGTTGTCAAGC
The DNA here is from genome assembly GCF_019279795.1 of Protopterus annectens. Taxonomy (NCBI): domain Eukaryota; kingdom Metazoa; phylum Chordata; order Ceratodontiformes; family Protopteridae; genus Protopterus; species Protopterus annectens. The sequence goes on along the minus strand of NC_056741.1, from coordinate 187,972,963 downwards.
ATTGTCCAGATAATGTGCATTAAGAGGTTGAGAGGTATGGGGGGTTGCTAGGATGTCTGCCAAATGTGCAGATGCATGCAGGAATCCACAGCAATAAGTGAAACCTGTCCCTTCCAAAAGAAAATAGCAGTAGAAATTTTTTTTTATCAAACAGATTAAATTTAACCGTAGGTGCGTGGGTTTGCCCATTGCTTAGCTACCCATAACTGTAGCTTAAATAGCACAAGAAGATAAATATCAAGATACATGCAAATGAAGCAGTACTGCAAAAGTGTAATGGTCAAAGGGTTCGCCTTACTTGCAGCCATTCCTGGTTCAATTCTCACTGTAGTATACTCCATTTTCCATGTCAAATCACTTTATGAACATTTTTTTTTTGCATAACCTACTAAATAACATATATTTGTGAACTGGAGTACTGCATTAAATGCAGATGTGAGGTGTCATTGTCATAATGTTATAAAATTCACAGATAATCACAAGTGCCCCATACAGTATATGTACACATGAATCAGGGATACAAATTGAAGGTATAATGTGTAATGAATGATAAAAACATAGAGTGTCCAATAACACCACCTTCCCAAGAGCCATGTTACATTTCTGTCTAAATTAGTGCAGGGGTAAGCTGGAGTAAGCACTTGTAAGGAGTGGTAAGAGGGTATAATCCTGCTTGCACGGGGTAAGCAATGCACACACAGGTTAAGCAATATTGAAGCTAACTCTCTGTAAGCATATTTAACTAGAAGTTAGCATTGCTTACTGTCACGCAAACCCACACAAACCTGCTTACAATTGCTTAAAAGTGCCTTAATCACTCTGCATCCAACAGCTGGTGTTCTGCCCAGAAATAAAATAAACAGCCCTTGAACCTAGGACCATGTACACTATAGTCACAGTAGTTAACCAGTAAGCCATTACATAAGTTGAGGTATCACCAAACAGATCCTCACTACAGGAAAATCAAAATGTACATGTGAAAGGAATCTATATACAGTTTTATGTTGTATTACCTAGTACATAACATAAATATGTGAACTGGAGTACTGCATTAAGTCCAGATGTGAGGTGTCATTGAAATAAAGTGTTGAAATCCCCCAATAAATACAAGGACCCCATACGATGTACGTACACATGAATCATGGATACCAAACACATATATAACATGTAATGAATGATAAATCAATGCCAAATAGCAAATAGTGTGCAAATCAAAAATGAAGCAACACTAAGCATTGCACACCCCTGCTTACTAGGTGTAAGCAATGTGTAGGCCAGCTAAATTAGTTTGCCCATTGGTATAGCCCTTTAAGCAATGCCAGCTTTAGATAAGCAGGTTTGCCCATAGCTTAGAATTTTCAAAACCGTCAAATCGCAGCAAAGTGTGGGAAATTGGGCCTATTTAAACCCCACAGGTGGGAATACATCTCATAACTGGTTGCAGCTTCCTTTTGTAGGCACTTTGACCAGTGTGGGTGAAGGATTGAGCTTCCGGGCACAGTGCTGTGGCCTCCAGGAGTCCAAAGTCATGGCAGGACACCTTGTTAAGGACCATGACCAGAGACTGCTGCAGGGCCAGTACCAGGGTTCCCAATATAAAGCGGAATCCTGGGACCATCTAACCCATGACCTCATTAGTGCCAGTGGCATCCCTTGAACTGGTGAGCAGGTCAGGCATCACTATGCCAACCTGAAATGGAGAAAGAGGGAGCTCTTGGATCAGTGGATCCAAGAGGCTAGGCAGACGGGTGATGTCCCAGCCGTGTGTAAGTATCAGTCTACTACATGTTTAATAATTGCCAGTTCATATACATTATGGATAGGTCTGGCTAAATATTCCTTTTATGTCTTTGACAGTAGCAGACGAGTGGGCTGTGAACCGGGAAGCCCATGCCTAAAGACTACAGAGTTTGTGTCGCGAGGCAGGTTATTAATAATCTTGCATGTACTGTCATAAGAAATAAATATAAAAGTAGAAGAAAGTTAATTGCCAATATAAAACCTGTATTGTGTATGGCATGTACTGAATAAACCAGACAATATGGCAGGAAGAGTCTCATATAGGTTGTATGTAAATAAAAGGTTAACAGCCTGGCAATAAAGGTCTAACTGCTGGACTGCTTGTGTTTACTCTAGTATCATATGGTAATGTAGTGTTGCAGTTTCTTAATAGTACTGTTGTATTAAGCACTGTTACCCACACTGTGCTACATAAATAAAATGTGTAGGAATGTCTGTATATGACTGTTGTGATCACAAGAGGTCATATTGTACAACTGAGAGAGACTTAGACAGAAAACAGTGAAAAGATAGACAACATAATCGAAACAGCACACTCAACTGACACATGAAGTGTTGTATTTTTAGCACACACAGCCATGATTCGAATCCTGGGAGTGGTAGTAAGCTGTATGCAGAATCATAAACCACAACTGTACATATATTCTCAGAAAGTCCAGATAATTGTTGTAAGACATACAACTAATTGTCAGACATCATAACTGTCAGAAATATATCCATAAGAACAAACCTGTCACTCTAGCAACTCACCAAAGTGTTATGAGAGTAATAAGCAAAGTATGTCCCACCTCCACCCCCATGTTGTGAAGTTATGACCAGAGTGTTTGCAGTAAAAGAGTGAGACGTATGTGCATAATAATAATGTGGAATCTGGTAATATGTGTGACAACATTCAGGTAGTGTTAACAAACATTCCCCCTACAGGTCTGTCAGATAAGAAAACTATGCCTAGAAATAAAAGATTGAAATCCTGGACTGGTACTGTTTAGTCTGGTATGGTATGGCAGTGTTAGTGTTGCAGTATCTCTGACTAATAAGGTATTACTCATCACTGTCATCCACACAGTGCTACATAATAAAACTGTCTAGGAAACCCTGTATAAGAGTGTTGTAATTACAAGGTCAGTTTGTAAAACCATGGGAGACTTATAGACAGAATTCAGAGAAACAATACACAACAATATCTATATAGCACACTCAAGTGTGATGTACACTGTTTTATTTTGGCATGCACAGCCATGGTTCGAATCCTGGGAGTGGTAGTAAGCTGTATGCAGAATCATACCCCTCAACTGTACAGATCTGTCCAGAAAGTCCATGTCCCCTGGCATATCAGCGTGCTAATCTCTGACATTTAGGCAGCATCATATAACTGACTGTCAGGCCTGCAAATATATGGAAACGGTCTATGAAAACAAACCTGTCATTGAACAACTCACCAAAGGTTTATGAGGGCAATAGTCAAAATATGTCCCAGTTTCATCTGCATGTTGTGAAGACATGCCCAGAGTGTGTGCAATAAGAGATGGAGAGGTATGTGCATAACAGCAACCTAGAATCTGGGAATATGTGTAGAAACAGTCAGGTAGTGTTAACAAACAATACCTCCACAGGTATACCAGGTAAAAGGTGTATACTGCAGGTAAAACACAGTTTATGTACATAGTTGTCTACATCCATACCACTGTCCAAACTAAGGCCATAGGGTAGTGTAATAATACCTGCAAGGTACAGATCACAGCACTGACTTGGAAAGTAATGAGAACTACAGGGATATACAAGTTGTTAATTGACATCTTTCTCGTCCCCTCCATATCTGCAACAATAAACTAAATACAAAGCTCAATTGGTATGTGCACAATTAAAT
>NC_056741.1:187854296-187961796 GCF_019279795.1 Protopterus annectens | reverse complement strand
GCACACACTCCAGATACAATATAGTGGAAGCAGCTGTTGAGGTACTGACCACATGCATTCTTCATGAGAATGCACCTTCCAGCAAGTACATGTCCCCAATGTCACATCAAGAAATGGTCTGCTGTCCAAGACGTTTGGCCATAAAATGTGCCCACTTACCTGCAACAGAGGCAGCCTTGGCTTGCACACATCTTACATGCCATGGCATGGATCCCATTCCCAACAGGTAGCACCCAGGTGTTAGACATGTAGCCATACCTCACCACTGCATATACTATGGCAAACAGTGCAGACAGTCATGTATGTGGCGAGGATGTATGGGACAGGAATAATGTAGGAAATAAACAGATGGCCATCCAAGACAGATGATGTCACATGTAGCAAACTGATCATGCAGGCTGCCTAGTAACATGCCACAACACTGTGGGAGTTGCAGGAATGTCTAGCAAGTACTAGCTGTGCAGTACCCATGTCAGCAATTGCCTGGACTTTGCATACGTGTTGTCCATGGGTTAGGGTAATCAAATAGGACAGTTGTACCACAGGAAACATCAGCCAGGCCTCTCTACAGGTAGTGTATGCATAACAGAAAAGCTCCCCAAAAGGCATGCATTGCAATGTGTACTGGTGTACCAAGTCCATGCTGGAAACCTACAGGCAGTATCAAGTAAGATACATGTGCTGCACAACCAACACCTCATCCCACCTCAGGCCCACCATCCCCATCTACCTTGCCGGTGCCAGTGTACACCTGTATGTTTGCCATTCATTAGCTGGGACTAGGCTGCTACACATGGTGTTCAGTGTTTGGGACACTGCAAACTGGCACACATGTGCAGGCCATAGTTGTCAAGCATCTGCTAAAAGGCTGAAGGTGGGGAGAGGTTGTCATCATGACACAACAGTGCACTGCAGCAGGGATCCAAAGGATGCTATGAATGGCTGTATCTGCACACAATCAGGGCCATGAACTGTGGCAGACATAACCCTGACTCCACAGCAATAGTGACGGCAGTGTGTGAACTCCAAGGGATGTGCACATGAGTTGACCTTGCAATCATGCAGAGTTAGGGGACATCTGTAGGGCAGACTGACCAAATACTGGCAAATGCAGATGGCCCATGCTAGTATACCCCTGCCAGGAATGGTGACTGCTGTAGTACACATAACAGTAGGTGCAACAAACCATCATGATAAGGCCGTGCACACATATGCACTCACAAAGTGTATGCATCTCAGTCAGCATCAGTACAGCTAACACATATGTTTGACACTGCATTTGATTGTACAGATCATATGTCACATATCAGGTTCATGTAATGTTAACAAATGCAGTAATGTGGTCCCATGACATATCAAGGAAGAGGGTGTCATATCAATAAGGGTGTGTACACTCCCCATAGCCACGGTAAGGTTTGATGGCTGTCAGTGCAATTGTATCGTATTGGCCATATATGCACCACTGATGATGACATCTGTAAATCAGCCATCAGACATTCACAAATGACATCTGTCTACATATCATCCCAGGTATGTGTCGGACAAACACATAGGGGCTGTGAGCAGCAGAGCAGACATAACTGACACAGTAATACACATTCAGCAATGGTGTGTACACCTGTGAGGTATGGTGCACAGTACATGGCAGGGTGCCGAAAAGGTGCACAGCAATACTGTGTACATGGATGCAGTGTGTTCCAGGGGAAGGGGCATCACCTACTAACACAGCCCATACATCACACACATGTATACTGTTGCTAGCATGGATTGACTATAGCTGCACTGCATGCTGTTGAGGACCATATGTCATGCATGTTGACAAATGGGTAATGGGAGATCGGCGTGTAATATCTTCATGCAACCTCACCTGTAAGTATGTGTGTCTGTGATGGGTGGGGGGGGGTATTTATTCTGTAAGTGCAATCTGTTGGAGTGGGGGGTTGATGTATGTAGGGTGTGTGTGTGTGTGTGTGTGTGTGTGTGTGTGTGTGTGTGTGTGTGTGTGTGTGTGTGTGTGTGTGTGTGTCCATGTATTATGCACATGTGTGATTGTGGGGTTGTTCATACCTCTTGACTTCCCTTTGAAATGGTAAAGTACGTGTGTGTGTGTGTGTGTGTGTGTGTGTGTGTGTGTGTGTGTGTGTGTACTGTTAAGCAATAACGTGCAGGTCTTAAAGTATGTTTCTTGTTTTTCCCTCACAGGTGGAGAGGTGGGTCAGGGTCCCTCTTGCAGGCAATCTGATGTTGGTGTCCATACAGACACTGAAAACGATGATAGGTGTGTTGAGGCCCAGGCGGGGTTGTCAGAGGCTGGAACTGCGCTATCGTTTGACATCCCCCTGTTATCCACCCCATCTCTGCACACAGTCACAGTGCCTATAGATACCCCATCACCAGTGGCCATAGCAGAGGAACAGTTGACGGTTGTTGGCAGTGCACAGGACAGTGTGGTATCTATGGCTGTTGTGTCTGGACACAGCAGCCATAGCCGGATGTCTGGCAGGGGACCACATAGGCAGATGTACAGGGGTGTCGGTTGGAGGACAGCTGGTCATTGTGCCCCTGGCAGAAGTGCCACATCTGGTACCACTAGACGCATGTTTCAGGCTGTCATGGAGGCACAGGCATGTATGGAATGGTACATCAGACAGGGTCTGAGGCTGCAGAGGGCTACTCTTTCAGCTGTAACTGACAACATCCATGATCTTGCAGGTGCCCTCCATTATTTTACAAAGGTCATGGATTGGCAGTAGGGTGAGACGGTGGGACTTATCGACCATGGATTGTCTGTTCTAGAGCATGTGGTGGGAGTGGTATGATGGCCATGTGGACGTAGGCCAGCAATACCAACAGCTGGAAGTCAATGTGAACATGCAAGGACACCAAGCCACTCCCGTAGTGGCAGTACTAGCCCTAGTACTGCAGAGGGGCACTGTCCACACCACATCACAGCAGGCTGCATGTGGCCCTGGCCAGTCCCAGGCGGTACCTGGTTCCAGAGGACATATGTCATCATCAGGGGAGTACCATATTGTGGCTTGTACCTGGACATGCCTGTAGAACCTCTGGCAGGCACAGGTCTTGTGTCCGTGGCTGGAGGCAGTGAACTGCACACCCTGCCAGGTTTGGTCTGCAGCTGTCCAACAAACACCTGTATAGGGCAACCACATAGCAGAACTGTTTGCATGCATACTCACACACAATACAAACACACCTAGGGCAACCCAATACCTACATACACCACATCACCATGGCCATATAAGTAATTAAAACCTCTCACACACACACATGGTGTCAAACGTGATACCTGTGCCACATCCCTGTCAGCCATAAAATCGATGCAGGGACAGGCTAATATGGTTCTGATGCACACAGTGACTGTACTACAGTCTACCGATGTACTGCTGTGTAACATGTTGTCAGTAGTAACGTTTAATGCTTACATGTCAGGAAGTGTAGCTGTCCAGCCATGATGCATTATAGCTGTTATTAACACTGAGTGATTGTGGTCTCCATAATGTTATCCATTTATGTTGTAGTTGTCCATGTGTCAGAAGGAGGATGGTCTGCTGTCAAATCTCACAAGGGGTATGGCACTGTAGTGACACCTTGGCTGTGCCATATCCTGGGTACATGTTAACACATGTCACAGGTCTGTATAACAGTTACTGCCTGTGACACATGGCTGATAGGTCTAGGGGTGGTGTATACAGGTGAGTGCATAGTGGCTGCTGTTAGCAGCCCTTCTACAGTGGACAATGGTAGTTGTACTGGGTTGTACACACCATATGTTTGTGTATAACACACACAGAGGCTTTGGTGGTGATGCACTACACAGAGAATACTGTACTCTTGGATGTATGTACCTGTGCAAGGAACCCATTGTAGCCTATGTAATTCCATCAAGCTAGACTACGCAGAGCAACACATTGTGGAATAAACAGTCTGTTAGTTTAATGCCATTGATGATGGCACTGGCAGGGTATATATCCCCTTCCCCAATGTAGTGCAATCCTCAACTCGGTAAGCATATGTGTGCTAGTGTGGGTGTCACACCCCTACCATTTGGAGGGTGAGAGGTGCTGTAGAACCACAGATAGTGTAATAGAAAACTACCTTACCTGTTAACATGAACTGTACAGTATTACAGCCAGCTACACAGGGGGATACACTCAACAGTAACTGCAGTGATGTTGGCTGTGTCCACAACAGCCACACCCAGCTATATATACCAAGCCCAGTATCGCTGCACACCTATACAATGTGGAAGAGGTAATTTACACAGCTAACACTAGTTGTGATGGAATGTATGTCCAGAGGATGATACCTGTGAAATGTTAGCATATGCCATGCAGTTCTTGGACAGATGACCCCCTGGGACATGTACATTCTGCAACCACACTCTTACTTGGCAACACTGGGACTAGACCCCTACCTAGGTATGTAGTGCTACTGATGTGTGTGGCTTTAATTGCACACACCACACAGCTTTTAGGATGAGGTGTGTTCCAGGTTACATGTTACATGCAGAACATCCCCATTCATGTACAGTATGATAATGGGGGATATAATGGTTGTTTATAGACAATACATAGTGTGACATACCATCATATACACATTGACAAACACATAACAGTCAGACACACATCTGAGAGAACTGGGCCTATCAGTGCTAACTACTTTGTTAGTGTACACATTGTGTTGCAGGTAGGTTGCACACAGCACATACATAACTGGGCTGGATAGTGTTATCAGTTACATCCATGGTTGATGGTGACCGTGGTCACCATATAGTGGTACATGGGACATGTACCGGGGGTACCATGGTGTAATGAGGGTATACCCAGCACCCACACCCCACTGTGGATATTGTATGCACTGGAACCCATGATGACACTAACATACCCACCATCACACATTGACCAGGACTGCAATACAACCCCTCATCCATCCCAAGAGTGCTACTACAGGGATATGCATCTAATGCACATGCCACAGGCATAGTAGGGTGATGCATTGTCATGCATCCCCTACGGGCAGCAACATCACTATCCCTAATACTGGGTGGCAATGTGTATTGTAATAGGAGTATGTGACCTTGAAATGCTGTACCCTACATATATACACACATCCACATATACACAAACTTTCCAGAACTCAGTGGGTATCATATGCCTGTCAGCCCATTTGTACAAAAGTGTTGTGCTGGTACTGCAAGGCCCAGGTAGCCCTTATGGAGAAGAGCATAACAAGGTACATGTAATGTCTGGAACAGCAGCAGACACATCAAACTATCGCTATGGGTGGTACAGTGGGTGTGAAGGGCCTCAGGGTATTCCCAACTACAGGTCTACAGACACATAGATACTGATATTCTCAGTAATGCACACATACACATTTGTCAGCACTGGGGTGCATCAGTGCAGGTGTTCATAGGTGTTCACCAGCCTATTGTCCATTGAGAGATGGTAAGTGTAGGGGATGTGTGTACAATGGTATCATGCCACCTGCCATGTGCCAGCAGGCCATCTATCAACAGACACCACTGGGGTGATCCTCAGGGTGAGAGTGACATGCATCAGCCAATCCTCTGGGTGCCTCTTGCAGAGAGCAGGTAAGGTACTCCAGTTGACATGTATGCAACATGTATTACATAACATGGTTAATGTCTGTCTTGGAGACCTGTACCCAACATGTTCTGTTGACTGTGGTAGTGTAGTTGAGGTATGCATGGCATGCGGTGCATACAGGGTGTGGAGTCCTATTGGTGGCATTTATAACACAGCTGGGCAGACATGTCAGTGTCAGTCAAGCATAAATTGCCTGTAAGTAACCAAGATGGATACTTACATCTGCACATCTATACAGAGGACTGACAGACATCAGCTAGCTAACTAGCTATGCATTAGGTTAAATGTGTTGACAGATAGATGTCTGACACAGATAGGTATGCCATTACTACATAACGGCAGCCCTCACTGAAATGTGCTTTCCACACAGTAGTCTACAGTTATTTTCCACTTGTCAGATCCTTATCCAGTAGGAAGTATCTAATGAGACACAGCTCACACACCAGGAACATGACAGTGAGGACTCAGAGTCCATCTTTGCATGCAGGGGTGTTTGTTTCCAGTACTACAATTAGCAATCTACTCTTACTTGGGAAAGCACTGTCAACAGTAGTAACATAATGATACACTACATGCCAGTATGACTGCATATAACTTGGGATACTACTCATGTATGTAACACATTCACATGGATAAGAGTGTTGTACAAGCCATATATATACTTATGTGTCCCAGACAGTAGACTCACACCCTTTCCTACTGTCATGACAGCACATAGACGCATGTTATGTACATGGCATTACATAAACTTATTACAGATGTCATTACCCTGCTATGTTATCAGACTGGAATGTGAACACTGGTTACCACAGCTGAGCCATGCTTAGCAGGTGTCAGCATTGCTGCAATATAACAGCTAAGCACATTTGTGCACTGGTAAGTGAAGCCTACATGGTGTAAGTGCCCGCACATTTTACCGTACCTTAGCACCACTTAGCTTCATGTAAACCCACACAAACGTGCTTAAAGCTGTGCAAAACTGCATTAACCACTTGGTAGCCAACAACCCTTGTTCTGCCCAGAAACAAAATAAACAGCCCCTGCAGGTCTTGAACCCAGGATCCTGTACACTATAGTCACAACAGTTAACCACTACATCATGACAGCTTTACAGACAGTTGTTGTTTTTCCAATATATATCTGTCAATACACATATTGAATACTATTGAACAATTGCTGTGACTTCTACAATTGTGTTGTACTTGTTAGTGATATTACTGTTGCACCATATATGTTGTTATATCTAAATTTACACATATCAGATAAATACGATGTGATACATCTGGGAAGGTATAAACAGCAGTAATGTGTACACATGACAAGGATATGGATATATATATATATATATATATATATATATATATATATATGCATTTGTAGATATATGTGTACATGTACATACACATATATATTCATATATATATATGTATTTACATACATCTGTATATTGCATCATATGTATGGCCATATATTCTCTCTGTGTATATATATATATATATATATATATATATATATATATATATATATATATATATATATATAATCTGTTCCAAACTAAGAAATAAATCCACAGAGTTGAATAGAAACTACTGAACTTTTTATTTAATTGAGCGATTTCGTCAGGTGTTCGTCCCAAGACTTCATCAGAATAATTGAAATTAATTAAGCATCTTCATTAAATACAAAAGTGCTCCTATCACATGTCAAACCTATACATCCCAATTGGTTAAAAACCTAACACTAAAAATTTAAAACCGGGCCTCCTATTCCAAGCATATGTTTAATTACTAAATAAAACATACATAGTAGTCTAACAACTTTTATAAAATTGTGCCAAGTAATTGACATTTCAATAAATTCATGATTAAATTAGACTTATTGTAACCCGAATCATGGTGAAAACAGTAGATGTAAAATACATTAATAGAACCAGCACATTTTTATTCAATACAACTACAAATGCAAATCAGACTTAGGCTTTAAATAACTTGAAATGGATAATATATCATTTAAACCATAATTATTAGTAGCATTGCATCTCAGTTGCCAGAGTAATTCTTTGTATTCAAGAAATAACTCGACAGGTCCACTCCTGGTTCATTCGAGACATATTTGTTCCAAAACAGAAAATTTGAAAGTGTGCTGTGGATACTCTATAATATGCCTAGCCAAAGCATTTTTTATATTAGCCCTCCTAATATCATACACATGCTGATAAATACGCGTATGTAACATATTAATAGTTTTGCCAATATAAAATTGATCACACACTTGGCAAATTGCAATATAGACAAGGCATTTAGTCTGTCAATTATATTTAATAGCCAAAAAAAAATTTTCCATATCCCCTGATATACACCATATTGGTTTCTAATACTAGGGGACTACTCCTTCAACAAAGGTGTATTTCAAGGTGAAGACATCAGCAGGCTTGCCATAGTAGGGCAATGGGGAGTGCAGTGTGTGTGTGCATGGGCAATAACCCATTCATCTGGAAGCAGACACACAACACTCAGGCACACACAGGTTTACATTTCACAGGTATGTGCATACAACTGCTAGATGAATACTTACTTGTACAGTCATGTTACACAGTTATCACAAGCATCACAGACACTATAGTGTTGAGGGATACCAGAGGCAAATGTCTACAGTGATTAACATTTGCACAACATGTGGTTTTAGCCAATTGGATGTGTGCTGGGTGGGACAGACCTCATGATGGGAGGCACGTTGTCACTGTCTTTTACTCTCTTCCACACATCTATGTAACTGTAAGTTTGGCCTATTATAGTGTGTTGTCCTTGGATATATGTGTGCATTCCTCTCCAATGTGTGTGCAAAGCATGACTGGTCTACAATGATGAGCATGTGCACAAACATCTGTGACTGTCAGATATGTATAGTCCACTGTTGTTGCCAGACATGGGCTTCATTTCTGTAAGTGTGGGAGCATGCCCAGTATGACCTTCTGTATTGAATGTATGATTCCATTCCAGGTAGGTTGTACTCCAGTGCAGGCTTTTGTGTTCTACACCTACAGCTAGCAACCTGTTTCTGTGGGATATCTCTAGATCAGTTGACAATATGGGATCAAAGTGGGCAAAGGATAGTAGGGTACTGTAGGTAACTGTGTCTGTGCCGCTTCTGCTACATGTTCTTGGTGTTAGCAGAGATATTCAGACATATGTACTGTTTTACACTGTGATGTTTTATGTCATCAACTACTGTAAGGTATACATATTTGCTTGCAGTAATTTCCTGGGGAACACAGGGTGAATGTTGCTGTGTCCAGTATTGTGGTCTGTAGCCTACATATTCTTGCACAATCATGCCATTCTGGAGGGGAAGCTGCAGAGACTTGCTGATGGGTCTGTGTAAATGGTTCAGCACCTTGGTACAGTGGTGGCTGAGGATCCCATGCTTGTACATCCATCGACATGACAGAATGGCCATATCCTGCTGTTCCCATACCTCACAGCTGTACAGATTCACACAGGTTACCAAGAGGTGGGGGTCATATTTCTGGACATTGCCCCTTCACATTGTGGTTTATGATCAGGTTTGTAGCTAACCATTCCTGTGTTTGCCAGCAGGGATAGTATGTGCACACAGCTGAGTTTCAGACTTCACAAACCCCATGCTGTCCATGCTCATACCCTCTCAATTATTCTATTCTCTTCCAAACATAATGCAAACATTATCTGATAAGTTACCTATAGTTATCACTTCATACCAGCAGTAATTTGGTGTTGGTCCACAGTTCATGCAGTAGGACATGGTGGACATGTTACTGGGATTTGTCGACATGGCCTTGCATTTGGGTTCTGTGGACTGTGTTATGTTATTGTTTGGGAGTCCATGACATAACATACATTGGCAGTACGGGTGAGACACAGGCCTTTGGCAGAGGACTGTAAGGGATTTGCTAGTGATGCAGGCCAGCTGTAGCAGGCCGTTGCATTGTGTCACTCCTACATTCCCACACTGCAAGACACTATATTCCCCTGGTGTGACAGGGTAGGTATACAAGGTATTAATGCCAATACGTTCTGTCATTATTGACCCAGTGGTGTGGATGCTGGCTAGGGACACAACTGCATGGGAGATCTCTTCTGCATGCTGCATTCTGTGGATATTGCCATACAGAGGTGGGGGTTATGTTGTACTCATTCCCAACAGCAGGGATAAGACCTGAGAGGTACCTGTGGGTGATGGTGGGGTGAACTGGGTGCATGTGTGCTATGAACACTAGTTGCATCTGACTCACAGATATACATGGGGTATTCCACTTATGCTGGCTTGTGCAGGGACATCAGCAGTTTCTCAATACTTCATACTTGTGACCTTTGTGATCTGCCAGTGTTTGGCCAAACAATATCGGTATTCCATACTACAAACGCAACTAATATGCTGCTAACCTGTATGTACAATTCCAAAGGTGTGTCCATTTGACAGTAACATATTATACACTGTCTGTCTGGGGTAGTTCTACCTGTGTACTGTTTGTATGTCTGGGCCCACATTTATGGCATGTCCATCTTTCAGATGGTGACAGATATTACATCCAAACATTTACTAAAGCTTATTGATGGAATGTGTTTTGCTGGGATGCATTGTGTTTGGCACTGCAGTTGTAAGAACTTGGCCCTGTCATCAGCAGTAATGGCTAATGGCCACCAGAACAAACCTCACCATGCCTACTTGCTGACCACTCTCACACAATATACAACACACGCCAACCTATCACATGCAGCCCTGCATATTGTACACATGCTACAATCTATCTTGCTACTGTAGCCGGCTCAGGTAATCTGTGCTCCACTGTTATTATACCTACACATACATGTTCCTACATTTCTACATAGGATTGTGGGAGGGGCACACCTGACAACTGTGCACATTTGCTATGACTGTACTGGTATTTCAGGTACTCCATTTCATTCTGTATTCTGACCTATCATGCAGTCTTGAGGCGTATCAGTGTACTACAGTTCTTAGGTTTGATTGACCTACATTTCAGTTCCAGACATCTTACCCTTCAGAACTAACATCCCACTGTCTGACCTGTTGTAGTCTGTCAGTGTAGGTCTGGAAGGGGGCTGTTAGCCATAGCCATCAATCAGAGGCCTTATCACAGCCTTTGTTTGTATTTGTCTACGCTTGTCCTGCTGGCTGAGACTGTTGTTGGGTATGTGAGGCTCCCTGCCTGGTATGTGTGTGTCCTATGGACACACATTTGGCCCACCACATTTCCTGCAGTGGTCACCTTGTGTAGTACTGACTACTATGTTGACACCAGTATTTGTTACAGATTTCATGCTGCCACTATAGATGTCTACTATCTGCTGTCATCTCATTCTGCCACCCGATTCCTTTGCATGCTCACATCCATACCATAGATACAAGCATAACTCTCAGCCTTCCATCTCCAAAATAAAGAACACTAGTCCTCATAATGTGGAACAAATGGCCAAAATGTAGAACATGTACTAATGGCTTATAACAACTTCAGTTAGGAAGGTCATAGGATGGTTAAGATATGCTAGTTTTACTTATAAAGAAGATCTTTTAGGGAATTAATATGATTTATTTCTATTAACCATGAATTTCACTTTAAAAAATTCCTAATACTGAATTTGTTACAGACCGTTTCAATGTGGAACTTCAAGGAACATGAACTTTTTAAGACCCCAAATGAGATACGTTCCTCATAATGAGGTACACTTGAGAGGTATGGATACAAGTAACAAAGCATACTACTCCATTCAGCAATTGATAGGGAGAGTGACTTACCTTGTGGCTGTGCCAGTATTGAGGATGGTGCTGGAGGGCTGACTATGTCAGATGTACATAGTACACTCCCTATACATGGTTAAGCACAGGTAGTGTCATGTTTGGCATCCCTTTTATTGTATGTGCAAGTCAGAGAGGAGTCATTCCCTGGGTTCCTACCGTGTTAGTGTATGTGCTATGCGTTGCCTCTTTGCCAAGGCCTGGGCATACTGGGCATGCTTCCTTCTGCCTACTGGTGCAAGCTCAGTTTGTTCCTCCTCCGAGTCACTCTGTGCCTATACAGGTCTTGGCAATGGTGGGGGGCTGTGTGGCCCTGCCCTATGCTGTTCCTGCTGCAGCTGTATCTGCAGGATCATATTGTGTAGCATGGCACATACAATGACAATTTGGCTACATGTAGCTGGTGAGGACTGCAAAGCTCCACCAGATATGTCCAGGCACCGGAACTGTGACTTGAGCATCCCAAACACACGCTCTATTATGATTCTGGTCTGTGCGTGTGCCTCATTATGGAGTTCTTGTTTCGGGTGTGTGTGCATTTCTGATAGGTGTCATTATTTATTATTTTATTTATTTATTTTACATTTGTTGACCGGGAATGTCTGACTGAGCTGAAGCCCTTTTTCAGCAGAGGCCCGGGGAGAAAAGCTCCAGTAAATACATATAGTAATCAATCAAAGAATGGACAAATATTTTGCAATTGGCATTGGTTTAAGCAGCTACATTACAGCCACAGCAATATTATACAAAAAGTAGTAAGTATAGAATAGTTAACATAGGAGAAAAATATTTTTACAATTTATCTAAACAAGATACAAGATATAGAACAAGTAAAGTGGGGAGGGAATACCTAGATTACAGAGGTCGGAGCAGAAATTTTCAAAGAGGGTTAGAGCATTGGCAGATCCATTTCTTGGAAAAGTATTCTTTTAGAGTTTGTTTAAATTGTTTGGGATGCATGTTTGTATGAAATTCGATGGGAAGTTTATTCCATTCAATAGAGGGATGGTAGCTGTATAAGTTACGTCCAGATTTAGATTTGGGCTTATAGATTTTTAAGAGGTCAAGGGAAGAGCTTCGGAGGTTCCTTGCAGGAGCGTAGTAGGAGATGATAAGAGTGTAAGGCTGGACAGAAGGATGGCTGGTAAAGAACTGAGTGTATGGTTTGAAGCTGGGAGACAAGGAGGAGGTGGGGGGGGGGGTTCTAGCCAGTTTAGATATCTAAGAGAGAGACAGTGATGTGATTGATATGGTTGTTGGGTTGCAAATCTAGCTACTTTGTGGTATGTAGTTTCAAGTCTTGAGAGCAGAGAGTTTAGGTTAGTAAGGATTTGTTAGCAATATGTTAAGCAGGGAAGAAGGTAGGCATGAGTGAGGGCTATTCTAGCTTGCTGAGTAAGAAATTTGTTATTTCTGTAAAGTAGACCTAGTTTAAGGTGTGTTTTCCTGATACAATTATTAATGTGGAGGTCGAATTTTAGTTGGTCATCTATTGTGATGCCAAGGAGTTTTGAGCTAGATCCAACTGCAATAGGAGTCTTGTTCAGTGACTGGATAGTAAAAGAAGATTTTAGGTGATTTGCTGTTTTAGGAAGGAAGAGTAGTAGTTTTGTTTTTTAGGGTTAAGGATGAGTTGGTTGTCTGAGAGCCATGTTTCTACTGAGTTAAAGGAAGCTGTTAAGAGCTCGAGTGAGAGTTTGCTATACTTACGACTGTGGAGTCATCGGCATACTGTATAATAGAGGAGAGAGGGCAGGAGGTATACAGCAGGTTTGTGAAGATGTTGAAGAGAAGTGGGCCTAGAATGGATCCTTGAGGGACACCCATATGAATTGAAAGAGGAGTAGATAAAGCAGAGTCCCATTTTACAGACTGGCGTCTGTCTTTAAGGTAGCTTTCAAACCATGCCACTGTAGTGGGGGAGAAGTTAAGGTTAGTCAGTTTATTTAGTAGTAGGGAGTGAGAGACAGTATCAAAGGCTTTTGAGAGGTCAAAGAAGAGACAGGAGATCAATTTTTGGTCATCTCTGGCTGGAGAAATAGTATTTAGAAAGGATAGAAGTGCAGTCATCAGCCACGGCTCCAGTGCATAACCAGCATCCCCCACTAGGTGGCCCTAAGGGATGGCCCCATTGTCAAATCTCTGGTACAGCATCATATGCCTGATGTGGGAGTCATGATAGCTTCCAGGGCAACTAGCGCACACATTCGTTATAATGCCCTGGTCATTGCACATGACCTGGCAGTTGAAGGAGGGGAAGCCCTTGTGGTTGATGTAGATTCTACCATGCTCACTGGGTGCTGCTTTGATGTGTATGTGTGTGCAGTCTATAGCACCCACTACCCAAAGGTATTCTGCTATTTGATGGAAGAGACACATATTGCTGGTCAATGCCTCACGGCTGTTATGGAAATACATGTGCTCACCAGCATGTCCTGACATGGCATCCAGGAACTGGTGGAGTATCCTGGATGCCGATGCCTGTGAAATCCCCATGATATCCACAGCTGGCCTTTGGAAGGTACCTGTGGTTAGTATTCTTAGGCCTACACATACCTTGGTATCCACTGGGATGGGTTCCCCTCAGTTGGTTCTGTATGTGAGGCATGGCCGCCACAGCTCAACAGTTTTCTGCAGGATGTCCCTGTTCACCCTATAGCGCTCCACTATCTCTAGCTCATGTAGTCCCTGGTAGGTTATCCTGGGTCTGTACACTCTTCTCCTTTTCCTCACTGTGGGTTGGTCATCAGCATTCTCATACTCACCACCCTCAGCCTCTTCCTCATGTTGATTTATGTGACTTAATGCAACCCCTATCATTTTGTTGCTTTTGTTTGTTAAAATTTCCCCGCTTTTCTACACCGGTAGTGTAGAGTTTGTGGGAGAAAACAGAGGGAAAGGTGTTTGCATAGTTTATAGTAGTGTGCTGGGCTTGGCTGCTGCCTGTTAATTGGCTGATTCTGATACATTTCACCTGCCAGCTATGCTAGTTCACCTTGATTACCTTCCAACTGCTGTATTCCCTTCCCATTGCTTTCCTGTTTAAGCCCAGGGGTGCACCATGCAAACACAGTGCTCAGATGTGCACAGAGCTGCTATTTCCTGGTTTACATTTTTTTCCCTTTAAAACATGGTGCGTGGTGCGCATACCCACTTAGGCAAGGTAAAGAGTGCTTGGCAGCTTCAGACACAACCCCTTGCTTAGCTCTGCTAAGCTGAGGGCAAACCCAAGCCACAAGGCTCTAATAAGCTTACAGTATGCATGACCCACCCCTGTATGATGTCAGCTAGCTCTTAGGCTTGCACCATGGTCTTCCTGCACCTACACGGTTGGGTGCAGGCTAGCCATTGGGGGGAATCTGGAATTCAGTATCATTCCCCTCATTTGCATAGGATTGCCTGCTAATGCTTAGTTACAAGTCTGACACTGAGCCTTCCCCCTTAGCAACCACTATTCACTGTCCATGTTGTTTTCTGCCTGCCATTGAGTATAATGGCAAAATTTTGATTTTGGATAGAATGCTTTTTTCTAGGTTTTTTTTTTTTTTTTTTGGGCCGATCCCATTTGTGCACCGCTGCCCTACTCTTAAACATCCGAAATAGGCCAAAAAAAAATAAAAGTTATATATTTTTTTTTTGCAACTGTTTTCCCCATTGGCATGCTTTACACATTATATACACCCTTTATTTGGAGCTGTCATGGCTCAGTTTTGTAGTTTGCAGAAATGCACTCGGTTACTAACCGAGTACATTTCTGCAGATTACACTAGTCCTGCACAGCTGGCTGCCAGCTTCCTGGATCACAAATTCACCTCATTTGCATGTTTTTTCACCTGCAAATGGGGTCATTTGCATACAGGAGCTCTGTCTGTCTGAATAGTGCAGGAGCGCTCATGCACAGCCCAGGAGTTTGTTCCTGGATCTCTCGGTGGCCATATTGCCTCCAGCAGCTCCTGCACTATTCCTGCACACCATGCAGAGCTTGCTGAATCCCGGGGATGGAGAGTTTTTCTTTGAGAATTTTATTTCCTAGCCAGTTATTTATGTAATTACTCAGCATGTGTTACTGAAAGTTTGTGGTAGTTAAAATTCAGCATTGTGTATTGTAAGACTTCTTTGGTATCCTGTAATTATCTTGCACCACTTTTGCTATAAAAAGACCAGGCATATTTTTGATACATGTTTTGACTGTTAGCATCTGCAATTTCATGATTCCCATTGAAAAACGTATGTGCCTTCCTAAAGGTCGAGTATGATGGCCTGGAGAAAAGTAAATTTCATTAATGCATGGCAGGTATACCTATGTATCTCAATCACTTAGCACAAGAAATCTTGACAAAGTCAAACATAATGGGGGACTAGAATTAAAGGTGTTTAGTTAACATGTATTTACTGGAGGATATGGAGTCTGAAACTCAAATGTTTGTAATTATTTAGTGAATTCAGTGCTCACTGATTTGCTAGAAAAACACAAGTTTTAATCAGACCAAACCAAAAATATAAGACAAAAATCTGCACATTCTGTGAAAATCTGGATATTTGAGAGTTATGTGTGTACGGACAGAATGATCATTTTCTGTACCCTATCTCCAGTGTGGGATACCAGTTTTGATGATTTCAGAGAGTTTTTAGGTTAGTAAATTGACTTGTATAAATATTCCTCTAATTACAGAAAAGAAGCGCTATGCTGATTACTTTTCAAAATTTCTAAACAATTTATAGTCCTACAAGAATATCAATGCATGTATGTTTTTTTTTTTTGCATAACCACAAAGGTATGTTCTCAGTAAATAAGGATAGCTGCACTACTATTTCCAAGATTCAATATAAAGAAGTGTTAAGTGGCAAATTTACACATCTGATTCAAAGATCTTTGGGGTATAGATGTGCAGGTGCATGTATCAAGTGCAAATTAACATGCACACCTTATTTTTCCTGCATGTGCTATCACTTCCAAGCTTTCATGTACACAGCTTTTTGTCTTGCTAATAAAAGGAATGTTAGAGATGGGTTTATAATTATTAAAAATATCAGCACCAGGAGTTAAATTCTTCAGGACTGAGGATATAATAGATCCAAAAAAGGTGTTGGAAAACCCTCACATCTCAAAGAAGCAGTGATGAGCTGAGAAATATTTTTTTCCAACTGATCTGAGCTCACCAAATACATTTATGCTGGGAAAGGGTCCAAAATGCACATGAATTTGTTCCAACTGATCTGGGCTGACAAAATCCATTTGTGCTGGGCAAGGGTCCAAAATGCATGACTGAATGTTTTTTTGAAACCATCATTTGGAGTTTAGTGTAATCCGATATCTAAAACTCAGTCAAGTACCAAAATGCACAGTCATATTGAAGAGTTCCACTCTTCCCCCTGAACTTATCATGGATGCAAAGGCAGATCACAGGGCTACAATCTCAACTTTAAATAAATAATTTGCAGTGCTCAGATGGAAAAGCACTTGGTGTAATCAGTCAACTAGATTGAACAGCCAGTCAGCCAATTTCAAGAACACAGTAAGTATGACTGCAGAAGAGCCAAATCCAGGCAGGCTTACTACCATTTTTGATAAAACTCTACCCTAGTGAAAGAATAACTCTCACCAGGCCTAAAGTTGACATAAAACAGCTGCACACTGCCATTTCCTTGTAGGACTTCATAAAGCTTTCTTATAATCAAGCCGTAGTGAAAGCATAACTCTCACCAGGCCTAAAGTTAACATAAAACAGCTGCACACTGCCATTTCCATGTAGGACTTCATAAAGCTTTCTTATAATTAAGCCCTAGTGAAAGAATAACTCTCACCAGGCCTAAAGTTAACATGAAACAGCTGTACACTGCCATTCCCATGCAAGAATTTATAAAGCTTTCTTATAATCAAGACTGACATTATCACAGCTCATAAGGATACAAATGAAAAGTATATGCACAAGACAGAACATGAACACACCACAAAACTACATGGTACTGAAGGACTGTATCTCCAGACTATGCAGTAGACAGAATATGCACACACCACAAAACCACATGGTACTAAAAGACTATATCTCTAGATTATGCAGTAGACAGAATATGCACATACCACAAAACCACATTGTACTAAAAGACTGTATCTCCAGATTATGCACTAGACAGAATATGCACACACCACAAAACCACATGGTACTGAAAGACTGTATCTCCATATTATGTACTAGACTGAACATGTACACACCACAAAACCACATGGTAATAAAGGACTGTATCTCCAGATTATGCACTAGACAGAATATGCACATACCACAAAACCACATGGTACTAAAAGACTGTATCTCCAGATTATGCACTAGACAGAATATGCACATACCACAAAACCACATGGTACTAAAACACTGTATCTCCAGATTATGCACTAGATAGAACATGCACATACCACAAAACCACATGGTACTAAAATACTGTATCACCAGATTTTACTCTGCTAAGGAATTGACATAAATTTATAAATATAGTGAACTGCATGACTAAATAATAAGAGATAGAAAATAGTAGAACCGCCATGTTATTCCACAAACAGAAAACACTAGAATAACTGTACTCATCCCTCATTAGACCCATTATAGAATACAACGCCCCATTTGGTATGTACCTCTCAAGACATCTGCAACAACTGGAAAGGCCTCAGAAATACCTCACTAAAAGAATCACAGGCCTAAAGCAGATGCCCTACGCTGACCGCCTTAAAAAACTCCAGCTATACTCTGTCGCATATCGTCTACTCAGAGGCGATCTCTGCTTAACATACAAGGCCATGTCAAACCCAGAGCTGTTGGACATGCTACACTTAAAGAAATCCCAATCCCTCAGAGCTACACGCTCCAGGGATCTAAACCTTGTCATCACAATAAACAAAACATGCTGGAGGGATAGGTTCCTGACCCAGAGACTCCCCAGACTCTGGAATAGATTGCCCATACATGTCAAGCAGAGTGCCTCTTTGGACCTCTTCAAAAGGAACCTTGACGACTGGATGGGAGAAAGGAAATTCACCCCAGGGATCACGTCAGTCGCCCTGCTAGACAGGGTCCAGGAAAGTAAATAATGTGGGAAGAAATAGCCAGGGAATTGTTATGGCTAGGCTTGTATAGGCCCTAGGGCTGATAGCCTAGTACCAACCTATGAACCTATGAACTTTGTATTGGACCAACACAAGTTCTACAGTTTCTCAAGATTTCAGTCTAGCAGTAACTCCTTTGTTAGGCATTACTAAGTTAATGATGCTATACACACAATTGTCAGAATGGTTAAGGTCCATGCCTCTTATACACATGGTACAAGGTTTGATCTTGACATCTGACCATTGCTGAATGAAGTTTATATGATCTCCCTGTGTCTTTGTGGGGTTCCTCCCAAAAAATGCATTTTGTTTTCACCTCAAACTCAACCAAGAATAAAACTGTGTGTAGTAGCACAGACTCTAGATGGTGCCTTTTAGGGGAAGAGTTGTGTAGACCAACCACTTTGAGCATCAACTCTGGTGTGACACATCTGCTAGATAAAAAAACATGAATCACAGACTGTGGGCTGTATCATGCCTAGTCTCATCACAATGTAAAAATTAGGTCTAGGTAATCTGGATGTGTGAATTACTGCTGCCAAAAACGAGCATGGGAATTTTCTGGTGATAAGTGGATTGAGGTCCAAGGCTATTCTGACCTGTGCTAGAGACCCATGCTAATGGGTGTATGTGCTCCTATTGGTCAATGTTTTTACCTGCCATGAATCACAAAAGTCCTAGGTAATCATCTTGGGTTACTTGAGAGAGCTCATTTGAGCAAATGCTGGAAGTAAAACCTATCAACTTGCCAAATATGAACTGAAGACTGCAACACTAAATTAAGGATTATTGACAAGATACAGCTTAGAAGTTGATGACATTATGTTAAAAAGAGGCTGGACATCCTCTGTATTAGGAGACAAGATGGAAGGGCAGTGCAGCTAGCTACCTGCTTGGGATCCAGAGTCCACTACTCAGCAGGAGGAAGACAGACTAGAAATGGTGTGGGAATTGTCTTGAAGGAGATGGTTCAGAAGACAGTGAGAGATGTTATCAGAATTAGTGACAGACACATGGCAATCAGACTCCAATGTAAGGATAGGGCACTACTCATGATATCAGCCTATGCCTCACTGTAGGGTTGTGAGAGTGAGGAAAAATTGCATTCAGGCAGCAGTTGCAGGACCTACTAGATAAAGCAGGACAACATGAATCGGTGTTGATAATGGAGGACATGAATACACATGTCAAAACAGCCAGAGCAGGATTTGAGGACTTCCTGGGTTCACATGGGCAAGGCAATTTAAGACTTCCATCTGGCACAAGGCTCAGCAAGAGAGACAGTCGCAGGATCAAATACAAAAGTAATAAAAATGCAACTCAGATAGGATTCCTCCTAGTAAGGAAAGAGCACTTGGGTAGGATCAGTGATTCTATGTCATTCCCAGTGAAACAGTCAGGCCACAGCATAAAACACTGTTTGCCACAATCACCAGTGGCTGTAAGGTCAACAGATACAAGGCAGATAAGCTGGAAGTTGAATAGAGAGAAAGCACACAAGTTTAAGGCATTATTTAAGATTCTAGTACCTCAGGAACAAAAGGAAATAGTTGGAAATGAAGAAGAATGTTAGTGCCTTAAAACAGCAAGTGTGGGCACTGTTGAACAGATATGTGTCTGTGCCAGGTATGGAAGTAAAGTATACAGGGAATGCAAATGGTGGAATGTGGAAGTACAGAAAGTCATCAAAAGAAAGAAGGAATGCAGGGAAATATAAGTAACTGAAAAGACTGAGCAGGGTAAGAACGACTATTAGTTGGCTAATAAAGAGGCTAAGAGAGGAGCTGCAATAGTAACGAATAAGGCATCTGAGGCATTCAACCCGCTGCTGGAAAGTGACTCTGCAGATGGCACAAAGAAACTTTATCAGGTGCAAAGCAAAGACAGAAAGATAATAAGATAGACAAAAGACACCCTTCATAAGGTGTGCCATCAATAAGCTGCTCACCAGTCCAAACACAAAGGCAGGCAAATGGAGCACCTTCGTAAGGTGTGCCATCAATAAGCTGCTCACCAGTCCAAACACAAAGGCAGGCGAATGGAGCACCTTCATAAGGTGTGCCATCAATAAGCTGCTCACCAGTCCAAACACAAAGGCAGGCGAATGGAGCACCTTCGTAAGGTGTGCCATCAATAAGCTGCTCACCAGTCTAAACACAAAGGCAGGCGAATGTAGCACCTTCATAAGGTGTGCCATCAATAAGCTGCTCACCAGTCCAAACACAAAGGCAGGCGAATGGAGCACCTTCATAAGGTGTGCCATCAATAAGCTGCTCACCAGTCCAAACACAAAGGCAGGCGAATGGAGCACCTTCATAAGGTGTGCCATCAATAAGCTGCTCACCAGTCCAAACACAAAGGCAGGCGAATGGAGCACCTTCATAAGGTGTGCCATCAATAAGCTGCTCACCAGTCCAAACACAAAGGCAGGTGAATGGAGCACCTTCATAAGGTGTGCCATCAATAAGCTGCTCACCAGTCCAAACACAAAGGCAGGCGAATGGAGCACCTTCGTAAGGTGTGCCATCAATAAGCTGCTCACCTGTCCAAACGCAAAGGCAAATGAATGGAGCATTTCAGGAACTTTTGAATGAATAAAATCCCACAGAAGCTGTACTGCCCCAGACACGCCCTGTGGTGAAAGGAGAACAGTCCACTCTAGAATAAGTAATAACATCAGTAAGGAAAACGGTGTCAGGAAATGAAATACAACAGGCTCAGATGAGGTCATGGCAGGTATGATCAGGATATTGGGTGAGTAATGAGAGCAGTGGCTACTAAGGGTGCTCATAGCAATATGGAGAGAAAGGCATTTACCAAATGACTGGAGAATAAACATACTAGTGTCTGTGTACAAGAGCAAAAGGAACATTCTTAACTATGTGTGTCCGGAGGTATCACACTCCTGCCACACTGTAGGAAGCTGCTAGAGATGGTGATTAATAAACAGTTATGCAGAGCTGTTGAATGTAAGATGGGAGATAAGCAGTTTGGATTCAGTTCAGAATGCAGCACTACAAACCAAATGTTTGCTATGGGACAGATTGTTGAGAAAATATTGGAGATGAGGAAAGACTCCAATTGGCCATTCAAAGACTTGGAGCATGTGAAAAGGTGCCATGAAAGCTGATTTGGGCAGTCATGTGGTGGTTGTAAGTTCCATAAACATTGGTAGAACTAGTGCAGGCAATGCACAAGGACCCAATGACTCAAGTGTGAGCTGTATTCAGTCTCACAGAGAGGTTCCCTGTATGAGTGGGTGTGCACCTGTGTTCATCTTTCATCACTCTACTGTTAATACTTGTGATGGACTACATTAGTGAACATGTTTCAGGGAACAGGTCAACAAAGTTGCTGTGTGCAGGTAATGTGGTATTATAGGCAAACTCTGAGGAAGGGCTTCAACAAAGGGTAGGGGAACGGAATGCAAATCTGAAGGCACATGGGATGAAACTGAGTGAACATAAGAGTGTTGTAATAACAAGTAAATTAGTAGAAGCTGAGAACTGTGGTAGAAGGGAAAATAGTGAAACAGGATAACAGCTTCAAGTATCAGGGAGGAGCAGCTGTGCAGAAGGGTAGTCTGAATGAGGAAGTCAAAGTAGAATCAGGGAAACTGCAGCCAACTGGTACAGAGTGTTAGGGGTAATGTATGATAGAAGAATGCCAAAGGAGTTAAAAAGTAATATACACAAAATGGTGGTGTCACTGGTACTACTAGATGGTAAAGACACCTGGGCAGTGAAGGCAGTGCAGTTGAGGAAACTAGAGGCATTTGAGATGAAATGCCTGAAATGTGTGGCAGGATGCATTATGTGGGACAGACAAAGAAATAAGGACAACAAAGCAGATACCCAGGAAACACAATTTGCAGAAAAGGCAGATTACGGTGATTTGGGCATGAGCAGGAAATACAAAGACAAACTGTTTAAGAAGATTTGTGGCAGACAAGAAGAAGGCAAGCAGAAATCAGGGCTTCCTGAAAAGAGATGTATGGATTGTGTGAGAGAAGACCAGTGACAATCAGGCATGACAGTCGAAGAATGTAGGAGCAGCATTGAATTGAGAGAAGTGGCACCACTTGACGTGCCACTTAGAACCCATGAAGAAAATAGATAAAAGGGGGGTTGATTATGATGATGATGTTAGATATACAAGTTGAATATTGACATGAAAATGGGCATGTATCCAGTCGGACTATCTTGATAAGCAAATGTAAAATAAAAAATGAATAAAATAAATATATCTACAGAAACAGAGAGAAAATGCAATTCAGAATGTGTTTCCAATTGGCTATGAGGAACACTTTAAAATAAAAGTGTGAACATAAATATTCAGTCTGCAGCTTAACTGCATACAGCCATGACACACATTCCTTAGAAACAGATTAAGAGAGAGAGAGAGAGATAGAGAGTGTGTGTGTGTGTGTGTGTGTGTGTGTGTGTGTGTGTGTGTGTGTGTGTGTGTGTGTGTGTGTGTGTGTGTGTGTGTGTGTGTGTGTGTATGTTACACAGCCTGAGAATTAGTTTCCATTTAAAGAAGAAATCTATGTGTTGATTGGCAGTGTCCACTCTCATGTTGTTCCACAATCCCACCCCCTTGTACATCTGTATGTTGTGCAACCCTCCCACCACCTGCACACCTGTATATTGTACCACCCTCCCACCTCCTTTACATCTGTATGTTGTACCACCCTCCCACCCCTGTGCATCTGTATATTGTAAAACCTTCCCACTCCCTGCACATCTATATGTTGTACTATCCTCCTTCCCCCTGCGCATATGTAGATATTTGTTTTTATGCTTCAGAACTGATTCAATATGTGAGACGTGCCATTTTTTATTTTCTTCATGGTTGCATGAACCTTCAGTTAGTATGTATTTTTATGGTATATTTGTTCTGTAGAATATTTTGTATCAATTGTGAGTCAATCAAATGAGTTTTCAGTTATATACGTTTTCAGTCATTTGCGTTCAGTGATTTGAGATTCATTCCAAATACGCACTCAATCAAATGGCAAAGATATACATAGCTAGAAAGACAGATGGATAGATAGATAGATAGATAGATAGATAGATAGATAGATAGATAGATAGACAGATAGATGGATAGTGATGGATTTGAAATGAAAAAGCAGGGACTTCCAAAGAAATAGTATTTTCCCACAAAATCCAAAAGGAACCCTTCCACTGGAAGTAAGAGCTGCAACCAAAAGCATCTTTCTCAAGGAAATTGTGATTCAGAAACATATTTCCATGTCTGTAAATCTGCCTTATCTACTGTAAGTACAAATCAGCACTTTCCCATGGTTGTCAGAACTGGTCGTCCATTCATGATGTCAGCATAGGCAAATCTTTTTGGGTCTATGGTTAATCATCGGACGGAGTAAACATCGAATTGCTAATCACTGAACACAAATCAGTAAACATTTATTCATCAAATGTTCACTTTATTGAACCTGTGAGATGGGAAAGTAACAACTTTTCAACACCTCCCAGTCTCACATACAGCAGTGTTTCAAACCTACCCAGGTGGAGAATTTTGTTCCCCCCCACCCCCCCTAACCATATATACCAACTCTGAGACCACACTACAGTGGGGAAGGAGTTTGAGATATCACCATGCATGGCACAGGGAAGTGTTGGCCAAGTAGTTACTTTCCCCATTTTACAGGTTTGATAGAGAGAATGCTCGATGTATGAATGTCCGCTGATTTGCTTTCAATGATTTGTCATTCGATGTTTGCTCTGTTCGATGATTAACCATAGATCCAGTCCCCTTCTCACTCACACATACACACATGCATGCACATACACACACATGGGCGCACACACACACACACACACACACACACACACACACACACACACACACGCATGCACACTCACACACACGTGCACACACATGTATATACGTGCCGACATATCTTTTACCTGTCATTGAGTTGGCTAAACATTCCTGTTGTATTGATTTTTTCCCCTGCCTCTCATATCATATATGATTACCATCAGTCAGTAATGCTATATAGTAGTCTTACACTTCATAGCTATCATACGATTTGTGAACCAGCTCCCCCTCCAAATCCTCAAACCAAAATTACCTACAGGCCAATTACTTTATTTGTAGGCAACAGCAAAAACTTGGAACAGCCTTCCTCTAGCCATTTGCACCATTTATAGCACTGGTTCTTTCAAAACAGCTCTCAGAAACCACCTCCAATCCAAACGGCTCTGTAACTGCACTAAGTCCCCAGCTTCCATATCCTAACTCACAAATGCCCTCCCATCATTCCACATCTCCCCTGCCCTTTGCACTCCTATTATTTTGTACCTCTTCCTCATCTATCTTCCCTATGCTTAGCCCTTTGTAAACTTACTACATCAATTCCTCTCTTACTAATTTTCTTTTTTTACCACTACTCTTTTTCATATAATGTGCCATCTTTCTCCTTTCACAAATCCTACCACCTTTACCCTTTCCACTAGCCACCCCCTCATCCAGTACACTACATCTTCAGACACTTCTTTTTTCCTACTCTGTACTCCTATAACTTAGCTTCTAGAAAACTCTTAATGTAATTTTAGATGGAACCTCCCAATCTCAGACTACCTATGTACTAGGTTTAAAGTAACCCGTTCTGCATAGACATGATAGCTACATTCTTGACGTAATTTAACCCATACTGCTATATTTACCTTGTATTGATTATGCTGCGTACTTGTTCCTTAGAATGTTCTACCTCTTAAGGCTTATTTTTTAGCAATGTATAAGTTTTCAGTGATACTTTGCTATGTGATAGATTACAGCATTTTGTTTATTTTTTCTTTGAATGTTTAACCTTATAATAACACTTATCTTTTATGCTTTGTATATGTTTTCTGTGGAACTTTTCTCCCCATTCCCCACAGAAAATGGACTCTTCTTGGCCCATTGGACTATCCCGGTAAACAAATGCCAATAAATAAATAAATAGATAAATAAATAAAGCATGGCGTGATGCTAGCTATGTTGCTCTATTAACTTTTTATGTGAGTATAAGTTATAATACATTTAAAAAGAAAAAGAATGCGTTGATGACAAACCAGTAAAGCCCAGTCAATAAAATGGGAAAGAAAACAATAAGGCTATCTGGACCACAGGACTATTAGGAACACTAATATATGTTACACAACACACACTTTTGCATAAAGAGTCTTCAGGCAAATTAAAAAAACAACAGTCAAATTCAAGCATTAAATAATATCTTGAAATCATATGATTTATACCACATGACCATATTTGATCAAATCTTCTTAGTTCATAATATTAATACCCAGATTAGATATGGCTAGGCTTGTAAGGGCTCTTGGGCCATTTGCCTAGTAATCTCCTATGAACCTATGAATAAATAAAGTAATTTTCATACTTGCAAAATATATGTAATAAAAAAAGTAAAGGTCCATCATTTGTATCATTCTGTAGCACTTTTAGCACAAGTTTAATGCTTATACATTAATTCAACCCAGAGATTGAGAATGTCTGAATCTAGTAATCCATTTGTACTCAATATTTTCTGTAGCTGTACATATATCTGCACCCATTATAATTTCTAATACAGTTTGTATTACTGCAGACCTTAAGTCATGTCCATTACCATTGTCTCTATTGTGTGAAACAAAGCATTCGTCTCTAATTTTCTGCTGTCTGATAAGTGGTCTCCTATTCTTGCTTTTAATTTCCTATTTGTTTTACCTGTATAAAATGCATCACATGATATTCATCATATAATGTTTTATAATGTGCTAGGACAGATGGAATTTTCTTGCTTGAATGTGCTGATTTATACAGAGCAAGAACAGCCATAGGGTTACAAGTCTTCAGGTAACACTGAGCAGTTCCAAATTGATACAGAGATGCCTGGGTTTATTAAGTGAGAAATGCAGTTACTGAAAGTCATTTCATTGATAAAGTGATCTTAGCAAAATTCATCAGTAAAGAAATGAATTCAGCCTCATTTTTCTTTGAAGGAAGAAATGTGTTTTATTCATAGGTTCATAGGTCTGTACTAGGCTAATGACCATGGAGCCTTTACAAGCCTAGCCCATTGGTTTCCTTGGCATCATGCCATCTGATGTTATTTCCCAGTGCTTCTGTCATACAGGGCCACTGAAATGATCTCTGGGGTGTACTTTCTATTTCACATACACTCGTCAAGATTTCTCTTGAAGAGGGCCAGTGAGGTGCTCTGCTTGACGTGTAAGGGAAGTCTATTCCAGAGCATGGGCAGTCTCTGGGTTAGGCACCTGTCTCTCCAGCAAGTTCTGTTGATTGCGGTAATGAGGTTGAGGTCTCTGGAGCATGTGGCCTGGAGTGATTGGGATTTCTTTAGATGTAGCATATCTAATAGCGGTGGGTTTGACATGGCTTTGTAGGTCAAGCAGAGATCTCTTCTAAGTAGGCGATATGATATCAAGAAAAGCTGGAGTTTTTTTAGTCTATTCACATAGGGCAGGTGCTTAAGGGCTAGGATCCTCTTAGTGAGGTATTTTGCTGTCCTTTCCTAGTTGTTGCATATGTCCACTAAGATACATGCCAAATGAGGCATTGTACTCGATAACTGGTCTAATGAGGGATGAGTAGAGAGAGACAAAGACCTCTTTCCTCCTGGATGCAAAACCCTTTAAAAGGAGACAAGCCACACAGAAGGATTTTCTGACCACACTGGCAATGTGATTGTCAGAGGAGAGGTTGCTATCCACTTATGTTCCCAGATCTCTTATAACACCTTCGGTGTTCAGTGGGCTACCACTAATGTGGTAATTCATGGATACAGTGTTTTTCCCAAAGGGAATGACAATGCATTTTTTGACACTGAGCTTAAGACCACGGTTCTGATACCAGTCATTGGTCTCTGTGAATCATTTCTGTAAAATGCCAACATTGTTTGGAGAGCTAATAATGGTTCCCAGTTTGCAATCATCTGCGAACTTCATTAGCCAGAGTCCCTTGGTTTTGACCTGGACTTCAGAAAAGTAGATGCCAAACAGGAGGGGACACAGGATCGATCCCTGTGGGACTCCACTTGTAACTGGTCTGTAGTCTGACTTGGAGTCCGCTACTTTCACAGTATGGGTTCTGTTAGTGAGCCAGTTTGGAATCCACCATGTGACATAGGGGTTGATGCCTAGTTTAGTGAGTTTACCTATGATTCCTGAGTGAGGAATTGTATCAAATGCCTTGGCCAAATCGAGGTAGGCTGTGTGAACTACCTTGCCTTTGTCCACAGTTCTGGTGACAGACTCAAAGAAGTCTACCAGATTGAACAGACATGATCTACCCTTCACAAATCCAAACTGCATGGGGTCTAGGGTCTGGAGATTCCCCTATGTCCTTATTTATTAGGTCCACAATGATGTGCATAATAGCCTAACATACCGGACTCATCAGGCTAATGGGGAGGTAGTTAACAGGGCCCGTAGTCGCACCCCCTATGTGGAGTGGGATGACTGTGGCAGTGTGCCATTCGGTGGGGACAAAGCCTGAAGAGAGGTTGTGATTGAACAGGGCACACAGGTGTGGTGCCAGTTCATTTTGAAATTCATGTCGAACACAGCCTGGGATATTGTCAGGTCCTATTGATGCTGTATTCTTGGCCTTGTATAGTACAATTTTAACCTGTGTAGCTTTAATATTGGGTATTAGGCAGTCCTCTGATATTGTGATTGGCCCTTTAGGGGATGAGAGGGGGGTAAAGTTGCCACAGAATCTGTCAGCTAGTATACTAGCAATGTCTGTTGGCTCAGTATAGGACTTACTATTAGAGCAGATCTGAGCTTTGTCTTGTAGATTTTTGACATAACTATAGAAGGCCTTGTGGTTATCTTTAGTATCAGCTGCAGTTTTGTTTTAGTAGCTGGCTTTATAGGATTTGATGAGGGATCTCAGCTTTTTGTTGAGGCTAACAAGGGAGTTTTCAAGTCTTGGGACTTTGCCTTATTCTGCAACAGTTTCTTCCTTCTGTTGTAGAGTTTATTTATGGCAGGGGACCACCAGATTGGTTTCCTTTTTTTGGAGGAGAGCATCTTGGTTCTGTTGGGTTCCATGCATTTGTGTACGTGTTCATACAGTGCACTGGAGTATGATTCAGCAGTCCTGCATTTGTTATCCATTTGCATAGCCATCGTGAAGTTAGCCACCTCAGTTTTTAGAAGTCCAAAGTTAGCTTTGGAAAAGTTTTTATGGTGGGTACCTTTGTGGGGAGTGTGGGTGGGATGTGGATATCCACAGTGACTCGCTTGTGATCAGATCTGACCAGATCAAGGATGTTGCTACCCCTAGAGCGGGTAAGAATGAGCTGGTCCAGGGGATTGGAATTAACAAATTCCAGAAAACATTGAGCAAGTGTTTTGGTACTTGAGTAGTTTTTACAGTTAATGGATGGGTAGTTAAGTCACCCAGTATGAGTGTGTTAGGCTGGACCTTAATATTTCCTGGGTGCTTAGGAATGTGGAGTGGGAGTCATGGGACATAGTGGGGGATCTATAGCAGGCAACAACCTGGATTTCAGTTTTACCCGGTGCTAGTTGTACCTGGAGTATCTCTGATGTGTTGAGCTACTAGCTTATTTAGGACTTACTCCTTGAATTTGAAAGAATACCAGTTGCCAATCAGCTAAGAAGACAACTGCATAAGAAACAACATGAGTGACATCTGGGAACAAAAAAGTGAAAAGAAAAAGCAAGAGATGAAATGCACTGGTGAGGAGCTTTAACCCAGACAGAACATGCAGTGCAGAAATGAGCCCTCTGTAATGTATATACTATAGCAACAATCCAGAAGAAGAAATGCTAACATGTTCATGCTGGTAACAAAAAAATATTCATTTTATGGAAGTGTGTTATCTGATCCATATGCATCATTATTTCTGGTCCCTGAAATAAGAAAACTGATTCAAGTGAAATCTAAGTAACATTCCAAAGTCAACATTGCTGAGACCAGAAATACCTGATGTTATTATATCTAACAACAGTCCACAATACAAATGGCAGTAATTCAGAAGATTTTTGCACGGATGTGTATTCAGACATATAATGTTCAATCTGCCTGATTGGGATGAACATGGACAAGTGCAGAGAGCAATACAAACAATGACGTGTCTATGAGATAAATCAATAGCAGGAGCTATAAGGATTTTTTATCTCACTAATTTGGAATATAGAAGTGCTCTTTGACAAGGATGCAATCTCTCACCTGCTTTGTTTTCAATGTGCAGAAGATTAAATATCAGATTACCTACATTAGGTTCACTGACTACATTAGTGATCCTTGAAAATCCATATAAATCAAAATTAAATGCTGGGAAAATCAGTAGAGACAGAAATACTACTATAGCACAAACTGAAAAAAAAAACTCTTTTGGACTTAAGAAGGAGAAAGTTATTACTCGGGTAAAACAGTCAACTCCACGTTCAGTGCAGTTCATAGAAAAGAAGGAAAGCTGGATAGCACAAATAATAAACATTAATATTAGAAATTATATCAATCATTGTGTTACATGAAGATAAGCAAACAAAACTGTCCAAGCCAGTACAATCATAACAGGATAGAAACAGACTCCTCTAGTCACGTCTCCAAGTTATGCTGTAGTTCAACAAGAACTACCCCATAAACGAGATCAGATGTTCACTATAAATATTCCTAATAGGGTCTCCCTATGTGTTAGACCACTGAAGGTATAAGCAGCAGATGCTTGCACTATTTAGCAACTTTACATGTTTCTAGGTCAAAAAGTTGTATTAATTAAATAATCTTTTAATGAAAGCTCCATAATTTAGAAGGATGAAGACTTGAATGTGAGTCAGGTCACTTGGGTTTCACTATCTAATCCAATCCCCCAAATAGCTGTCCAGGAAAGATAGGGTGGAAATGCATTTTTTCCATCTCAACTTTATAGCCAAGAACAAGCAGCTATTAGGGAGACCAATGATACTAGTCCGGGGGTATTTGTCCATATGTAATGTACTTTAAGAATGGTGGTAGGACATTGGCTATTGAGTATACGGGTTCCCTACATTTGACCGAAAGCTCGGAAGATCGACAATCACATCACTGACGCCAGAAGACCGACGGTGCAGATAACTGACAACTCGTAATCCCAACAGCGAAAACACCAACATGGAAAACGTGTAAAGCGACTTGGTAATTGTGCGATAGTGAGGGATTTAGGGTTAGGGTTCATGTAAGGTAAGTGTGCGATAGTGAGGGATTTAGGGTTAGGGTGCGGGTAAGGTGTGTGTGCGATAGTGAGAGATTTAGGGTTAGAGTGTGTGTAAGGTAAGTGTGCGATAGTGAGGGACTTGAGGGTTAGGGGCGGATTACGTGAGTTAGGGTTAGGGTACGGGTAAGGTAAGTTTGCGATAGTGAGGGACTTGAGGGTTAGGGCGGATTAAGTGAGTTAGGGTTAGGATGCGGGTAAGGTAAGTGTGCGAAAGTGACGGACCTTAGGGTTAGGGTTTTGGTTAAGGTTAGTTCATAGATAGTTGTGTGTAAGGTGTAGTGTAGGTTTTTAGGTTGTTGGTGTGCTTGTGTTGTGTGTGTGTGTTGTGTGGAACAGTGAATTTTTTGTTTTGTTAACTGTCGGGATTGTGGTTTGTCGGGCATGTGAACTTTCGTGTTTTTGCGGTTTCGTTCTTGTGGTGTCGTTGTTGTTGGTGTCGGTGTTGTGTACTGTCGGTCTAACGTAGGAGACCCATATATATATATATATATATATATATATATATTTTTTTTTTTTTTTACTTTCTGATGCAAAATGAAGTCAAACTACCACTTTTCCTACTTATCAGTATTTACATAAGACAGCAGCTTCCTGCTGTCTTAAAATAAAGACAGCATGGGTGTGCAGCTTCATACAATATAAAACAAAGTGGCAATGTTAGAAAGTGATGAAACAATATCTAAAGCTCTAAACCTCTAACAAATAATGCTAACTTCCAAGAATCACTACTGTCTCTAAGATGGTCCACAGGACTGACCAAAACTGGATTTTAACTGTAACATTGAAACAATTAAAATTCTGTAAAAACAGATAAAAAAGCAGCAAAACATAGCACATGATAAAACAGAAACTTTAAAGTACTGCAATAGTTAACTGTACATGTTAGCACTGACTATGGATTCAGAGGCGATACTTAAAATATCTAAAAATCACATTTAAAGCAACCAAACAAGTCCAGCAGAAAGAAATGTACTTTTCTGCTTTTCTCAAGTAAAACTGAGTAAAAATGACACTTTTAATATTTCCCAGCATGTGCTCAGGAGTAAAGTTTCTTATAGTCATGAAACAAAGAAAGTAATGTTGTGCAGCTTTGTACAATGTATAACAAACAGTGCAAGTTGAAGAACCAATGAAAAATCAGTTGTATCTTTTAACAAGTAGTACTAGTTTGCCAGAAAATGCAGCACACTCCTGCCACCAGAACACATATATCTCTGTGTAAGATGGCCCATACACCCTGCCAAAACTGACTATTAACTGTAACTTTGAAACTGTTGTTGAAAAAAGTCAATGAAAAAATCATTGGAATGTATCAAGAAAGAATATATAACCATTTAAAGCACTGTAACAGTTCACTGTTGGTGTTAGCCATAAGTATAAATTCAGAGAAAACAGGTCAGTCTGGCAGTTAGAGCACAGGATTAGAACTAGGAAATGATAATGAGCGACTTCCTTTGGTACAGGGTTTGATTCTATCAGTCTTCATTTGCCTATTTTGTGACATTAAGTAAGTCACTTAACCAGACAGTGCTTTGGGGAAGCTAGGAATGGGATAGGATCCTTAATGGTCTTTGGACTGCATGCCTAGTAACTAGAACGTCACAGAGAAAAGTGCCTCAAAATATGACAAAATCAATTTTAAAGCACTAAACAGTAAGATAGCTGTAACTGCAGTTGGTAAATATATGTGTCTGTTTTTCTGATGTAAAATGGTATCAAAGCACTATTTTGTTCTTGCTTTCCATATGGGCAGGAGATGAAATGTCAGCAGTCATAGAATAAAGAATAAAGGCGTCAACTGCACAGCGCTCTGCATAATATAAACCAAATAGAGGGGCAGAAAGAATCAATGGAAAAAGACATCTAAAACTTTAACCAATAGTGAGAGCTTCTGGGAAACTAAAACAATTACTTCCTTGCCACCAGAATAACTACATTATCTTCAATATGGTCAGCACACTTTGGACAAACTGATTGCTGACTGAAAAAAAGTTTGAAATTCTGGCAACAACGTAAAAAAAACCCCAGCAAAATTCAGCAAGCAATAACAGAAAACTTCAGATCTCTTTAACAATTGTGCAACTGTAAGTTTTAGTTACTATGATTAGAGAGAAACATAGGAACATATAGTAAACAAAGACAAAAATGACTTATAAAGCAATAAGCAGTAAGAAAATCACTAGTACAGTTGAATAACTATATTTTCCTACATTTTGAATGCAAAACGGGCTCAAGCATCTTACTTTTCTTATTTCTCAGCATGTGCACAGAACTGCAGCTTCTTGCAACTATTAAAATAAAGCCAGCAACACTATGCAGCTCTCTGCAATACATCACAGACTGTGAGACTGAAATATCTAATGAAAGAAATCTTAAAACTCTATCTAGTACTGTTAGTTTCCCAGAAACTTCATAGATTCATAGGTTCATAGGTTCGTACTAGGCTATCTGCCCTAGGGCATTTATAAGCCTAGCCAGAGTGTGTGTGGCTTTCACCACCCCTTAGGATGAGAATACTACGCCATTTTAGGGTTTAGTTTACTGTGCTTCTGTCTAGTAGTGACACAGATATGACCCCCGGGGTAAACCTACGATCTCCCATACACTCGTCAAGATTTCTCTTGAATAGAGTCAGTGAGGGGCTCTGCCTAACATGGATTGGGATTCTGTTCCAGAGTGTAGGGAGCCTCTGGGTTATGAATCTGTCCCTCCAGCACGTCCTATTTATTTCTGTGTTGAGGTTTAAGTCTCTTGCTCTCGTGGCTCTGGTGGATTTGGATTTACTAAGGTGGAGCATGTCCATTAATTCGGATTGGACATGGCCTTGTCGCCAGGCACAGATCACCTCTGAGTAGGCGGTGTGCGACTGAATAGAGCTGGAGTTTTTTCAGTCGGGCAGCATATGACATATGTTTAAGACCCTTTATCCTCTTGGTGAGGAACTTTTGGGGTCTTTCCAACTGCTGCAGGTGACGGGTAAGATACATCCCAAATGGGGCATTGTACTCAATCATTGGCCTGATAAGAGAAGAGTACAGGGCACAATGACCTCTCTTGATCTAGATGTGAAACCCTTCATGATAAGGTGGGCAATATAGTAGGTCTTCCTAACCACTTTGGCAATGTGAGTGTCAAATGAGAGGTTACTGTCAACCTGGGTCCCAAGGTCCCTGATTACCTCTTCCAGACTTAATGGATTACCATCTATGTGGTAATTTGTGGGTACCTTGTTTTTCCCAAAGGGTATGACTATACATTTTTGGCATTCAGCTTAAGGCCATGGCTCTGGCACCAATTATCCGTTTCTATGAGGCCTCTCTGAAGGATGTTTGTGTCCGCTGGAGTATCAATTACGGCGCCAGTTTGCAGTCATCTGCGAACTTTGTCAGCCACAATCCTCCTATGTTTGCCTGTACCTCGGAAAAATAAATGCCGAACAAGAGGGGTCCCAGGACTGAGCCCTGTGGGACACCGCTTGTGACTGGCTTAGAGTCTGACATAGCTCCAGCAACTCTGACCCTGTGGGTTCTGTCCTTGAGCCAGTTTGCAACCCATCTTGTGACATATGGGTTTACATTTAAGCTGGTGAGTTTGTCTATGATGCCCGAGTGGGGTATTGTGTCAAAGGCTTTGCAAGGTCAAGGTAGGCTGTGTGAACTGCTTTACCCTCATCAATGGCCTTAGTGACTGTTTCAAAAGTCGATCAAGTTCAAAAGGCAGGATCTGCCTTTGACAAAGCCAAATTGGGTAGGATCCAATGTCTGTAGATCCCCAATGTCTTTGTTTATGAGTTCCATAATGATCCTCTCCATAGCTTTGCAGACTAGGCTCGTCAAGCTTATGGGGCGGTAATTTCCAGGGTCCGTAGAAGCACCGCCTTTGTGAAGTGGTACCACTGTCGCCGTACGCCACTGTTTGGGTACGTATCCTGTAGTAAGGCTAAGATTAAACAGCAGCCTTATGTGTGGGTTTAGTTCCTCTTGGAGTTCATGTAGCACACAGCCTGGGACACAGTCCGGTCCCATTGATGCTGTGTTTTTAGCTTTAGAGAGGGCGGCTCTCACCTGGGCATTTGAGATATTAGGGAGGCTACACTCTGCTGGGATAGTTATTTCTCCTTTTGGGGAGAAATTTGCACTGAACCTGTCTGCCAGAATGTTGGCAATGTCAGTGGGTTCAGTGTATTTTGTATCATTTTGGACTAACTCTGAGCATATCTGGGAGTTTCCACCCAGGTTTCTAACATAGCTAAAGAAGGCCTTGTGATTGTCTTTTGTGTCTACGATTTTTCTCTCAAAGTTGACCTTGGATGATTTTATGAGTGAGCGTAGTTTTTGCTAGTACTGATCAGAGATGCCTTCCCTTTTAGGGATTTTGCTCTGTCATGTAGTAGCTTCCTCCTCCTGTTGTAGAGTTTGTTTATGGCTGGGGTCCACCAGACCGGGCGCCTGCCTTTGGGGGAATGGGTCTTGGTTTTATTTGGGATTGCATGATCCATGCATTCTTGAAGGTGCCTGTAGAAGGCATTTGCAAAGGATTCAGCAGTGTGGGTTGTGGTTTCCACTAGCCCAGGGGCCTTGAAGGATACCATTTCAGTCTTAAGAAGTGTGAAGTTGGCTTTTGAGAAGTTCTTCACTGTGGTCTTTTGTGCAGGGGGTGGGGGCGGGATGTGGATTTCCAGTGAGATTAATTTATGGTCTGATCTTACCAGAGAGGGATATACTTCCAGTGTGGAGCATTTTGTCCCCATGTTTGTGATGATCAGGTCTAGTATATTGTCTCCTCTTGTGGGAATGGTGACCAGTTGTTCCATTGCATTTGAGTTTATGAATTCTAGGAACCTTTGGGCTAGGGTGTTGGGGCTTGAGTAATGTTCCCAGTCTATGTTTGGGTAGTTGAAGTCTCCCAATATAATGGTATTTGGAGAGACATTCATACTCTCTAGTGTCTTCAGGAAGGCTGTGTGGGGTTCCTGAGTTTGAGAGGGTGGTCTGTAACATGCTACAAACTGTAAGGCAGTTTTGCCTATGGTTAGTTGCACCTGGATGGTCTCCGATGCTTGTGCGTTGCCACTAACCTGGAGGTGTGGGTATCTTTGATGAATATGGATACTCCCCTCCTTTAGTGGTTCGGTCCAAGTTTTGGGGCCGGAAAGCATGATATGAGGTAAAACCTGATAGTGCTGGGGTGCTCTCAGGAGCCTTGAACCAGGTTTCAGTCACTGCACAGACATCGATGTTCTCCATACTGAGAAGGGCTTGAGGGTGCATCTTGAGGTTTAGACTTCTGGCATTGAGCAGCATTACCCTTAGTTTTTTCCACTTGTGTTTTCTAGGAGGTAGGTTTGTCCTTTGAGCCTTGCCTAAAAAGGCACTATGGGGGTGGCAAGAGCCTTGGCCAATATCCGGAAGCCCAGGGTGACAGGTGCAAGCCGTCCCTTGGCAGCGTGGCTTGTCAAGCATGTCATCCCAAGCAGACAGACATTGGATCCCCTTAGAATGACACCAGTAATTAAGCCAATTGTTAAAACTGATAATTTTGTCTTTGTACTGTGGCATCATTCTTGGTGAGGGTAAGATGCTGCTCAGGGTCAGGGTCATACCGGCCTGGGCTACATAATCAGAGAGCTCCTCTATGTCTCTTTTCATGTAGTCCAGGGAGGTACGTCTCAGGTCGTTCACACCGGCATGTACAATGACTGAGTCATATTTGTACTTGCTGTGGAGTGACCTGAGTGCTTGTGTTATGTGGCGGATTCTAGCTCCCGACAGGCAGCTTACTGTGACCTTTTCCTTGTTCAGTCTAGTGAGCGGGACGTCAATGTGTCTGACTATGGAGTCACCTATTACTAGTGTCTCTGGCATGTTGTTTGGCCTTAAGGGCTGTGACTGTTTAGCACACTGACTATGTGAACTATGTGTTGCATGTGCTATGTCTTGAGATGGCGGTTGCTTGGGTGTCTGCTTTGGAGGCCTCTGTTGTTTTGGTAGATTTTTAATCAGCGCCTCCGAGT
The DNA here is from genome assembly GCF_019279795.1 of Protopterus annectens. NCBI lineage: Eukaryota > Metazoa > Chordata > Ceratodontiformes > Protopteridae > Protopterus > Protopterus annectens. The sequence goes on along the minus strand of NC_056741.1, from coordinate 187,925,005 downwards.
ATGTTTTTGTGTGTTTATGTGTTTGGTTTGCAGTTGTGATAGTTCTATGTGAGACTGGGTTTGTGGTGTGCGTGGTTACCTTCTCCTCCTGACTGGTCTTGCCAGTACTGAATTGAGGGAGCTCAGCCTCCAGTTTGGCTATATAGTTGCATCTCTCGCATATATTTGTATTTGTTGGGAGGAGGAGAGGGTTGTCTGTGTACGAGGCAATTGTAACATTGTCTCAAGATTCCCAGATTCACCAGCTGAACAGGAGAGGACGCTCTCCTGCACTAGAATGACCACTTTTCAGCATGTACACAAGTACAGCTTTATGCAGTAAAATGTAATTAACAATAACATAAAACTACTTTAAAACATCTGCATATGCAAATGTGTTATTATAATCCGGGAACTCTGCAGAATTGATATAAACAGAAATACGACATCATCAAAAACTGGAGACAATGAGCATTGGTAACTGATTATAAGCTTCATACTAAATACTGTTATTAGGATTATATCACTGTATGGATTATCTTACAGAGCCTGAAATATGGGAAATGGGAAAATATATAGGTCTGCTAGAATTTTTGTTATTATTATTGTGAGTAAAATAAACTTTAGTGGAAGAGAATTTTATAGCATGGGTGTGGCTTACAGAGCTGAGGATAATCTATCACATAACATGTTAACAGAAATATGTGAAAGACTCATTTTTTTCTAAAGTATAATATTCTACATATCTTTTCTCCTATTTGAATGGTATCCTGAGGAATACATGAGTATGAACTCCGATACTCAGCAAGTCTCTGCTCTCAGTGTCTTGTTGTCTGTATTAGTAGCAAGTGTGTGCTCTCAGTGTCTTGTTGTCTGTATTAGTATTGTAATGTAGTATTTTTGTAAGACAGTATGGAGTGATTAGTATAAAGTGATTGATGTAATTTGAAATATGAGGTTGGATATGGGGTTCAACCCCCATATAGGCAGTCACCTCTGTAACTGCGCACATTGCTGGATCCAGTTACTTCCATGTCAATTGATGGGGAGCCTACATTCCCACTCAAAAACAGCCCCAATGAGGACTAGTGAGCTGTGTGGGTTGCCCCCCCCCCCTTAAGATGGCCATCATTACTTTGCAGACAGGTGGGACTGGAGACTGTGGCTAAGCCAGCTTTTGATGGTGAGACAGGTGGATAGCATGGTGAGCACTGCCACCCTCCTGAGCCACTGCAGTGGGTGACATATCAAAAAATGAAAGTTAATGTAGAGAAACAAAACAACAAAGGACAGATAATAAAAAATAATTAGATTGCAGCAATAAAGAGAAAAAAATAAAAGTAAAAGCAATTTTCAGTAGTTTGTGGTAAACTGTTTGATAACACAGTCCCTGGAGTAGTAAAGTACAGTTAACTGTGGGGTGGTAAGTTAAAAGCAATACATAGACATGATACAAACATTGTGCAGAACTATGCATGTCAGCAGGCAAGGCTCAATAACATGTAACTAGTTAATCATGTGTAGGGCAGTGGCTCATTGCACGAGTGGCAGCCAGTGTTTTTGAAAGTGACAACAAATGGTTGGCCAGACACAGGCTCACTGAATAAATGAAGTCTTCAGCTCTGACAGTCCTAAAAGCAGGAGATATTCATGAGCTGCCAAATGTTGTGATGCATGGCACTTGGTGGGATCATGCCCCATATATCCAATCCTACACTACCAGATTTAATATATAGGGGACACCTAAACAGTGTTAATACTTTACCCTTGTAAATGTCACTCACCATGGAGCATTAGCTGACAGCTCAGTATTTGAATGCCTGTGGTGCATACGCCAGGTGACTTAAAACTCATGTATGGTGTCATCATTATCACCAGTCCCCCTTTTCCCATTTTTCTACATGGGGTCAGGGTATTGCGTTAACTGTCGCCAACTCTCTCGATTCAGTGCCACACTCCTTACTTCTTCAACACTCATGACTGACTGTCATGAATCTTCTTTCACACAATCCATCCACCTCTTATAAAAAAGCTTAAAGTTTTGTAATGGCAGGAGTGCGGAGCTGAAAAATAAAAAGGATATTGCATTTGCATAAAAATGTAATGCTATATATAACATTATACAAACATGTACATATATGTGATTAATAAAACATAAATATGTGTAACAAATGAACCTCTGCTCTTTTTTGATACATGTCATATCATGTTTATGATGATCTGTCACCAGCTGATAAAGATGAGGCCTTGTTTAAAATCTCATATGACAAGAATATGACCTTTGCTGAGTCTACTACAACTGTTCAAGTCCCAAGCACTTAAACACCACAGTCTTGAAACAAAGGACTCTATTATAGGCTGCTGCTCACACTCAAACTTGATTATGAGTTTGGGAAAGCAGATGGGGAGGGAGTGGGTAGGGCTTAGAGAGTCGATTATGACAGGAGAGTTTTAGGTTTATGGAGTGGTAGTGGAGTTTTAGGGTTGAGAGAAGGAAGGGAGTTTTTGCATGAGGGAGCAGGAAGGGAATTTTAGGGTTAGAGAGTGGGAAGGATATTTTAAGGTTATAGAGGAGTAAGGAAGTATTAGGTTTAGGGAGTATGATGGAGCTTTATGGTTAGACAGCAAATGGGAAATTTAGATTTAGGGATGAGGGTTGGAGTTTTGGTGATGTTCATCGTGCATACAGCTGCAGTAATCACAGATGGGTTTTCAGCCGTCAGGCGGTCCCTCGGTCGGCCGAATTCCAAAGTCTTGGCCGGTTGTCGTCGCATACTCTTCTGACGCCAGGAAGGCCAGAGTATATAAGACACAGCCGACGCCATGTTCTTCAGTCTTTCTTGCCCCAGATGTCAGGTGCCCCCAAAAGGAAGGCAATACATAAATAAAGCTTATCCACAAATGCAAGCAAATAAAACATAGCAGGATAACCCAGTCAGGAGGTATGAAGAGGTTGTTAGGCCCCATGCCCTTACCAAGAGGGGAAGGAGGGAGGGAACCTGTACTGCAGCTGTATTAGCACTCGAACATCTACATTTATGGTAGGTACAAAACTGTACTATGTTCATCGTGCATACAGCTGCAGTAATCACAGATGGGTAGAGTCCCAAAGCTATGCATAGGGTGGTAGGTACTATGAGGAATTGGGTTGAGCCAGAATGCCCTGCAAAACAGCAGTGGCAAAGCCTGCTCTTGTTCTGGAATATAAGGGCAGGTGGTAGTGTTTTGTGAAGGTATGTACAGAACTCCAAGTGGCTGCCTCCAAAATATCCTTAGTAGGCACACCTCTGAGGAAGGCTGTAGAGGTGGCTGTGGCCCTGGTGGAGTGAGATCTGATACCAGAAGGGACAGGTTTCCCATGATAGGAGTAACAAAATTGTATGCAGTGACCAATCCACTTGGAAATGGTCTGTTTGGTAACTGGATTCCCTTGAGCCCCTACGGCATGGGACACAAAAAGTTGTTCTGATTTCCTGGAGGACTTTGTTCTGTCCAAATAGTAACGTAACTGCCTATGGATGTCTAAAGAGTGAAGCAGCCTTTCCCCTTTGTTTTGAGGGTTAGGGTAGAAGGTAGGTAAGTGTATGGCTTGGTTTAAGGCTACCCTGGATACCACTTTTGGCATAAAAGATGGATTAGTATGAAGGGAAACCCTATCCTGATGGAAGATGAGGAAGGGCTGCACCGCCATGAGGGCCTGTAGTTCAGAAACCCTATGAGCTGAAGTAATGGCCAGAAGGAAAGCTGTTTTCCAGGACAAATATTGCAGATCTGTTGAGGCAGCAGGTTCAAAGGGAGGCAATGTTAATTTTTCTAGTATGTAATTAAGGTCCCAGGCTGGTATTGGTTGCTTCCTTGGAGGTCTTATATTCTTAGCCCCTCTGAGGAACTGCCGTAAGAGTGGGTGAGAGAATAAAGGAGGATCCGTGTTGAATTCTGCAGAAATGGCGGAGGCGTGTATTTTAATGGAAGAAAATGAAAGTCCACTGTTCAGCAGTTCAGCTAGGTACTGTAAAACCTAATCTGTGATTACTGCAGCTGTATTAGCACTCGAACGTCTACATTTATGGTAGGTACAAAACTGTACTTTACAGAGTAAGGGCTTGAGTTAGGAACTTTGTGGGAGTTTTAAGGTTAGAGTTAGGGTTCTGATATAACTATACAGTTGTACAGGATTAGTTTTAGGGAGACCTAAATAGTTGTGGGGCATTGGACTGCTGGGAGTTTGAGCATTCAAACTCAGCATTCATCATTCAGCACTGATGGAAATCAAAATCAAAGAACTAAGGATTTATCCTAGGCCATCGGTTAACAATCCATTGAAGAAAGTTATAACTTTGATAAACATTTTGCAATAATTAACAGATATACTCTGATAATTAGAGTGTGACTTCTATACAGTATTTATTTACATTGAATACAACTGTAGAGGTCAGGCTGATGTAAATGTTGTATATTTGTTTGTGTCTTTCGGCTTTTCCAGTTAGGGGTCGCCACAGCAGAACTCCGGTCCGCTAATGATTGGTAGTTGATTTTTACATGCTGAGTTACCAGCCCTGATGCACAACCATCAACGAAGGTACGCCCATTCATGCATGTCACCACGCAGATGAGGCTCTGGCTGAGAATTGAACCGGACAGCGTCTTACTGTGAGGCGACAATGCTACCGCAGCACCACCACCACGTGTAAATATGATAAATAATTATATGATGTAAATATTGTATATAGTTATTCGAAATGTCATATACAAAATATTATGGAACTTTTATAATATTATTTGAAAATAAAAACTATTTGAGTAAAAAAAATATTGTGCTAAACTTTGTTTGCAAACACACGTGTTGCTTTACTACTACAATTTCATTAAATAATGCACACAAACTTAACCAGTTAATACATTTACCACATTTTGAACATATGTTTATCTTCACAATGGGAGTGTAAGAAGGTTTAAGTGGCAGCAGAACAGATCCCAAAATTGTATTTCATCAAATTGCAGATTGCTGCTTATAATAATGAATCACATTAAATCTGATTCAATGGTGCAGTTCTTCACTGGGGTTCCTTCTTTGTGGAATCTGCATGTCCTTCCTGTGTTCACATGGGCTTTCTCTAGATGGTCTTCTTTCCTTCCACATTATAAAGACATGCAGTAAGTAGATTGGTGACTTCTAAACTTGCTGTAGTGTGAGTGCATACATGTGTGATATGGCAGAAAGGCCTGGTAATGTAGTTCCCCCTGTCCTTACCTAGTAAACTATGTGGGTGGTGGTGGATGTTATGTATTTTATGTTTATATGAAACTGAGTCTGTGTCATGTACCCCTGTTGCAACACGTTATCTACTTTAGAAGATGGATTTTGCACATATTTGTATGAGGATATGTTTTTCAAGGAACTGTGGTTCAGTATAATATAATAGACCTTTCTGAAAGTTACTCTACTATTTCTAAATGGTAAGACACATTCAAAAGTGATGAAGCGAAACACTATTGTAAAGCCTCTCATTAACCAAGAATTGAAAATTGTACTTATTTTCTTTATTTTCTTTTATATATTGTAACCTGGTAGGTGATCTGGTTCAGTGAACCTTCTTTAGTCATGACCAGAGTCTAATAGCAAAAACAAATTCATTGCATAAATGTAAACTCAACCTGTTTTAAGTTCTCTGTAAAATTATAACTCAAGGATACCAGTGTGTTTCACTCCACCACTCTCACTGGATAATCCTTCTCTATTTCTAAGAGTGACCACTCCATCATTTTCTCTGTGTTGACACATAGGGCCTTGCTTTTTAGATATAGCTACTGCGGTAGCGTTGCTGCCTCACAGCAAGAGGTGCTCCCGTTCAATTCTCGGCTGGAGTGTGGGGAGTGTCTTCTGTATGGAGTCTGCATGTCCTCCCCATGGTTGGGTGGCATTCGAAAGACATGCATAAATGGGCATGCCTTCATTGAAGGTTGGACGTCGAGCTGGCACCTCAGCGTTCGTGAAAATCTACTGCCAATCATTAGCGGACCTGAGTTCTGCTGTGGCGAACCCTAACCGGGAAAAGCTGAAAGACAATCAACAACAACAACAACCCTTAGTTACTCAGCTTTAAGCTCTTCTCACTGTACTATACTCCTTCCTTACTTCCCCTTAGCTTCAGCTCAGTGAATCCTGTTTTATAAGCCTCATCCCCCAAAAACATACTGGATTTGTTTTATTTGTTTCCAAAAGGTAATATGGTCTATTGCAATGTGACATGCTTTCCTGAATGGTAACAAAAAGTCAAATGTTCTTCAGCTATTTGCATTAAGCTATATGCATGTCACTTAGTGATTCATCTACTATAATCACAACTATAAAATCAGCTACCATTGGGCAATAATATTATATTTCTTACATTTTGAACAAGCATTATTGCGAGGTTAAATTTTGTCAATGGATTTTATATATGAATGTTTTCAACCGTACCATATATTTGTATGTGTATTTGCTGCAATGTATGCAACTTACTGACTGTTTATTTTTGAGCGTCTTGGAATACAAATATAACACAATAAGTCTATCAGATATACTAATTGCAGAAATAAAACTTTTCATAAATAGAAAGTGCAGTTAGAATACTAATATGTGACAGTGGTACTTTTGCTATTGTATCTAACTTAAGCATAGCTGACTGGCAGAGATAACAGTAGAGATCACAAAAATACATTACATTTAGCTAAGATTACATCTTTAAAAACATGGAAATTAGTTATTTAAATTGAGTAGTTTATATTCATTATACATAGCGATTGTAAACAAACATTTTTTTTTGTTTTGTGAGCTAAGGTATAAAGGAGTCATATAAGTGAAAAGTAAATCAATGTAATCAGTCAATCAGTCATAATAGCAACAATATTCTTTAACCTTAGAATTGCTGTATTTTCCATGTTTTGTAAGAGCTAAACATCAGAGACCTTCCTGTAAACATAGTAACATACAACTGTGACATATAACTGACAAACATTTTGTGTAATGTGTCATCATTTATTACTTGCCAGGAAACAACACACCTTTCTGGCTCCTCGCCCAATATATTATAATGTGAGAAAGATAACAGACAGAGACAGGTGAGAGCCTGAGTGGGAAACAATTAATTTTTTGTTTTGTCTATTACAGCTGCGGAGGCGAAGAAGCTGAGACTGGTGAATGGAGGCAGCCCCTGTGCTGGCAGAGTGGAGCTTTATCACAGTGGTCAGTGGGGGACAGTGGCCAGGTATGGATGGGATATGCAGGATGCTGCAGTGGTCTGTAAACAGCTGGGATGTGGATCTGCAGTAGCTGCTCCTACTGGTGCTCATTTTGGTGCAGGAACAGGACCAGTGTGGATGGATGAAGTTGCGTGTCAAGGAAGAGAGGATGCCCTGTGGGACTGCAGGAGCCCAGGACTGAGAGATCATGGTTGGTCTCACACAGGGGATGCAGGAGTCACCTGTTCAGGTAACAAACCATAATTCTACATCTTATTTTTATAAAACCATTAAAATATAACTTAATTTTCAGATTTATCATAGTATAAAAGAATGGAAATAAGTTATCTATCCTTTTTAGTCCAGACAAGAAAGTTGAAACTACTTTGAAGAAGCCAACAGATATCATAAAGAGGAGCATTTAAATTTCTAAATGTTTAAGTTTATCCTATAGTTGTCTATTTTAATTTTTTTCCTGTATTAATTTAACTGTGCAAAGCCCAGTTTTAGTGGGGCCTAAATATCAAATATCTATTTATACAAAATATGGTATATAAAAATTGAAAAACGGCTAGCATGCAAAAGTTACATTAGCACACCAAATTTGCTGAAATCTTTGTATGTATACACAATTTCTCTGTTGTACGTCTCTGCTATCATGGGGAGGCTCATGTTATTCTTCTGCTGGACTGAAAACTATTTACATTATTATTAGTAGTATCAGTGTTAGTATTAGTATTAGTATTAATATTTAGTATCAGTATCAGTATTAGTATTAGTTTTAGTGTTAGTATGAGTATTAGTGATAGTGTTAGTGTTAGTATGAGTATTAGTGTTAGTATTAGCATCAGTATTAGTATTATTTTAGGAAATAGCTGACTTCCCCATTCTCTGAACCCATGACTCAGACTTATTATTTACGCTTGAAAAAATTGTCTCACCCATATTATCTGGAAAATTTTTAAAACTGCTCAGTAATTTGTTATGACGCCCCTCTCCCAGACAATAGGGCAGTTTTACCTTACTACACATCAGTACTGTCATTTTGCTAAATGAAACAGTGAGTACCCATTTCTCATTGTCTGAGGCTGCAGTGGGTGACTGTTGCCTGAGGAACCTGAAAATGAATGTGAAAGAAAGCACAATTAGGGCAGTGTCAGTGTGACTAAGGGTCATCTCCCAGTGTTTTCACCTGTCTACCTGATGAATCTGGGCATCTTGGGGCAATGCAGCAATTGCCTCATGTACACAGACAACCCTCTCCTCCTACCACCCAACACTACAACCTGTGAGAGATGCACTTATATAGCCAAACTGGAAGCAAAGCTCTCTTCACCAAAGACTGGACTAGACAGTCAAGAGGAGAAGGTAAACACTTGCACCACACCACAAGTATCACATAGTCTCTCAAAACCTACACCACCAAAACAGATACATAGAAAGACAAAACACACACCTACATTTGTGGAGGCTCTCAATAAAAATCTGCTCAAGAAACAGAGACCTCCAAAGCAGAAACACAAGCAACCTCCACCCCCAACACAACTCAAATGACACATAGCCCACAAACTCAGTGTACCAAAAAAAAAACACAGCCCATAAGGCATAACAACGTACCCAACACTCTAGTCATAGGTGACTCTATAGTCAGGCACACTGATGTTCCACTCACCAGGCTAAACAAGAGAAATTTACTTTCAGCTGCCTGTCGGGTGCCAGGATCCGCCACATAACGCATGCACTCAGGTCATACCACAACAAGTACAAATATGACTCTGTCATTGTTCATGTTGGTGTGAATGACCTGAGATGTACGTCCCTACCACATAAAAAGAGACATGGAGGAGTTCTCCAATCTTGTAGCCCAGGTAGGTATGACCCTAGCCCTGAGTAGCATCCTGCCATCACCCAGAATGATACCACAGTACAAGGACAAAATGATTGACTTCAACAATTGGCTAAGCTTCTGGTGTCATTCTAAGGGGATCCAGTATCTGTTTTTCTGGGATGACATAATCGACAGACCGCAATGTTGTGCCAGAGATGGCGTGCACCTGTCGCCCTTGGGATTCTGGATACTGGCTAAGGCTCTTGCCACCCCTATAGTGCCTTTTTTAGGCAAGGTTCAAATGAAAAATTTACCACCGTAACAGGTACAAACAAGCAAAATCTGAGGGTAATGCTACTCAATGCTAGAAGTCTAAACCTCAAAATGCATTCACTCGAGGCACTCCTTAAAATGGAGAACATCGACATCTGTGTGGTGACAGAGATCTGGTTTAAGGCTCCAGAGAGGACCCCTGCATTACCAGGCTATAATTCATACCACACCTTTTGGCCACCTAACCTAGACAGAAACACTAAAGGCGGAAGCGTGTCCATATTCTTTAAGGATATTCACATCTCCAGGCTAGTTGCTCAGCATAATGCATCCGAGATTATCCAAGTCAACTAACTCTGGGCAAGACCACAATCCAAATTGTAACTTGCTACCATGTCCCAGGATTCCCACTCCTCATTTCTTGATACACTGGAAAATATTAGGGTAGAACTCAACACCCTAATAATGGGTGATTTCAACTACCCCACCATTAACTGGAAAAACTACTCATGTACCAAATCTTTTGCTCAACGTTTTCTGGAATTCATAAATTCCAATGCCTTGGATCAACTTATCCACACCCCCACCAGGGGCAGCAATATCTTAGACCTGGTCATTACCAACATGTGCAACTGGTGTTCCACACCAAAGGTGAATTCCTCATTGGTCAGATCCGACCACAAGCTAATCACACTAGACATCCACAACCCGCCCACACCCCCCATTAGGGAAACCACCATAAAACATTTCTCCAAAGCCAACTTCATGCTTCTTAAAACAGAAGTGGCAAACTTCACAACACCCATGCAGATGGACACTAGAGGTACGAATACTGAATACTACACAAATGCACTTTATAAGCACTTACATGAGTGCATGGATCCAGCAGTCCCTAACAGAACCAAGATGTTATCCTCCATAAAAAGGAAGCCAATCTGGTGATCCCCTGCCATAAACAAACTCTACAACAGAAGAAAGAAACTGTTGCAAAAAAGAGTAAAATCCCATGATTGGAAGAACTCCCTGGTCAGCCTCAGTAAGAAGCTGAGATCCCTCATAAAATCCTCCAAAGCTAGTGATGAAAACAAAATCGCCACTGATTCTAAAGATAACCACAAAGCATTCTATAGCTATGTCAAGAATCTCAATGGCAACATTCAGATCTGCTCTGAGTTACAGCACAATGGCACTAAATATACAGAACCAACTGATATTGCCAACATCCTGGCAGATAGGTTCAGTGCTAACTTTACCCACCTCTCACCCCATTATGGGCCCATTTCTATACTGGAAGAATGCAAAGTTCCTGTATCCACGACTGCACAGGTAAAAAACACACTCTCCAAAGCCAAGAACGCAGCAACCATGGGACCTGACATAATCCCAGGCTGTGTTCTACATGAACTACAGAATGAACTGGTAATCCATCAAAGCACCATGTTCAATCATAGCCTCACCTCAGGCTTTGTGCCCACTGAATGGTGCAGGGTGACAGTTATCCCACTCCATAAAGGGGGAGCCACCACGAACCCCGGGAACTACCACCCCATTTACCTAATGAGCCTGGTCTTCAAGGCCATGGAACGTATCATCATGGAACTTATAAACAAAGGCATTGATAATCTCAAACTCTGGACCCCACCCAGTTCAGGTTTTTAAAAGGCAGAACATGTCTCCAAACCCAATAGACTTCTTTGAAGCAGTCACCAAAGCCATAGACGAGGGTAAGGTGGTTCACACAGCCTATCTAGATCTCACCAAGGCTTTTGACACCATCCCCCACTCTGGAATTATAGATAAACTCACTAAACTAGGTATAAATCCCTATGTCACAAGATGGGTTGCCAGCTGGCTCACTGACAGAACCCACACTGTGAAAGTAGCAGACTCCAAATCCGACTTCAGACCAGTGACAAGTGGAGTACCACAGGGTTCAGTCCTGGGTCCTCTCCTATTTGGTATTTATTTTTCTGAAGTACAGGCTAACACAGAAGGTCTTTGGCTAATGAAGTTCGCAGATGACTGCTAACTAGGAGCCATAATCAAAACTCCTAATGATGTGGACATCCTACAAAATGGCCTCACTGAGATAGATACCTGGTGTCAAAGCCATGGCCTCAGACTTAATGCCAAAAAGTGCATCGTCATCCCCTTTGGTGAAAACTCTGTACCCATGAGCTATCACATAGGTGGCAGTCTTCTTAACACCGAATGTGTGATAAGAGACCTTGGGACCCAGGTGGATAATAGTCTCTCCTTTAATAATCACATCACCACAGTAGTCAGGAAATCCTTCTAAGTGGCACACATCATCACAAACGGTTTCTCATCCAGGAAAAAAAAGAGGTAATTTTTCCCCTCTACTCGTCACTCATTCGACCCATTATAGAGTACAACGCCCCTTTTGGTATGTACCTCACAAGACATCTACAACAACTGGAAAGGCAGCAGAAATACCTCACAAAGTGGATTACCGGCCACAAATGGATGCCCTATGCAAACTGTCTCAAAAAACTCCAACTTTACCCTGTCGCATATTTCAGCTGCAACAGATGTTTTCTAGGGGGGATATCCCACAGGGTCATTTACTGGGGAATGCTGGCTATGCCCTGGAACCATGGATGATGACACTCATAGAAGGATGCCATAATGAAGCATATGCACAAACTAGGAACATCATAGAGCATATGTTTAGGCTTCTGAAGTTATGGTTCCTGTGCCTCGATATAGCTGGTGGAACCCTGCAGTATTCTCCAGCCACATGTGCACAGATATTCACAGTATATGCTATGCTACACAATATGATCCTGTGGAAACAGCTGCAGCAGGATCAGAAAAGGTGAGGGTTACACAGCCCCCCACCAGGGTGAATGTCACCACAGCGACAGTCGCAGGAGGGCTCATAGTAGGAACTCCCTGCTGATGTCTCTGTAGGCAGTCATGGGCATGCTCAGTATATCCTGGCTTTGGTTAAGAGACAATGCATAGCACATTCACAACCTAGGGACCTAGGGACTGACACATTTACTCCTACTCACATACATGAATTAAAATTGATGCTAGGCAACTCACACATCCTCTACCTATCCATGTATTGGCTGTGTATTGCTTGCATCAGACAGAGTCAGCCCTGAACTACACTTGTGTCAACTTCTGCATTTGCAAGGTAAGTCCGTAACCTACACTTTACTCGTAAGGATTATTATATGTCATTGTATGTATGGGCCTTGCACATTATGCAAGTAACTGTAGTGGGCTAGTCGGCCAGAAATGACAGCCACATGGGACTACAGATATCCATTCCACTATCATGTTTCCCCCTGTGCCTGCTGGATGTCACCACACATACATCAACAAGTGAACAGGTTGTGTAATGTATAATGTTGTCTGCTCACTTATTGACAGGGTAAATTGTTTTTGCCCACAGGCTTGCCCATCCAAATGCAAACAGCCACATATGGCCAAAAAGGCTACTGTTGCCACATAGCTATGATAAAAAACAGTTATCTGACTTTTAGTCTACTAGATGCAGAAGACGATAAGAAGGAATGTCACTCAGCAGGCCACGCACATTGTTCAACACAGGCCTAATATCTGTCCTCCAAATGAAGTTCACCTTTAGTCACTTATAACACAGACATAAGTCGTCACACATGCAATGAGTACTGTGATCTGCAGCATATAAAACTGCTTAAGTAGGTGTTCTACTCCAATGGTTCTGCACTTTTTGGCCCTGGCAGTTGATGTAGGCCTCAGAAATCCTGTCTTCCACCAGACCAGCTGATGTCACCTATGTTAAAACTATCAACAGCCATGTTAATGTCAGAGTTAAGCTGTGGTGCATTCAGTAAGTATTGTGGTCTGTAGTGTGCAAAGCTAGACAAGTAGGGATTCTTGGTGAGTATGTGAATTTCCTTGCCAAACAGCTAAGAATCCCCCATTGACTCCCACACTGCAATGGTTCTCCACTCTTTGCCACTGGCAGTTGATGGAGGCCTCAGAAATCCAGTCTTCCACAAGACCTGCTGATGTCATCAACCTTACAGCTATCAACTGCCATATTAATGTCAGCCTTAAGCTGTGGTGCATGTGATATGTACTGTGTTCTGCAGTATATAACAGCAAAGAGGTAGGGGTTCTAATCTCATACTAGCCCACTTGGTGTGGTTGTGTGTGTATATGTATTTCCCTGTAAAATAAATATAATCACCACACTGACTTAGAAAGAGGTAGGATTTTGCACTATTTTGGCCTTAGCAGGTGATGCAGGGTTCCAAATTCCTAACCACCACAAGTCTTGCTGAAGTCATCTAGCATAGGAATACTTAAAGAAATGTTAATATTAGACTTGAGACGTGCCATGGGTGTTAAATACGTTCATAGGTTCATAACTGTGTACTAGGCTAACATCTCTGGAGTCTATCTAAGCCTAGCCCAAGAAGATTCCATGGCATCATGCCACCCAAAGTTAGTTCCCAGTGCCCCTGTCAAGTAAGGCCACTGAAGTAATCCCCGGGGTGAACTTCCTATTTCCCATCCACTCGTCAAGATTTCTCTTAAAGTGGGCCAGTAAAGTGCTCTGCTTGACGTGAATGGGAAGTTTGTTCCAGAGTATGGGAAGTCTCTGGGTTAGGAACCTGTCCCTCCAGTATGTTCTATTTATTGTGGAAATTACGTTTAGGTCCCTAGAGCTTTCCTCTAAGCAGGCAATATGAGACAGAGTATAGCTGGAGTTTTTTGAGTCTGTCCATATAGGGCATGTGTCTATGGCCTAAGATCCTCTTAGTGAAGTATTTATGTGGCCTTTCCAGTTGTTGTAGGTGTCTAGTGAGGTACATACCAAATGGGGCGTTGTATTCTATAATAGTTCTAATGAGGGATGAGTAGAGAGGGATTATGATTTCTTTCTTCCTGGATGAGAAATCTTTTGTAGTGAGATGTACCACATATAAGGACTTTCTGACTACAGTGTCAATGTGGTTGTTAAAGGAAAGGTTGCTATCAACCTGTGTCCCTAGGTCTCTTATCACACCTTCAGTGTTTAATGGACTACCACCTATGTGGTAGTTCATGGGCACCAAATTTTTCCCAAAGGGAATAACAATGCACTTTCTAGCATTGAGCTTAAGTCCATGGTTCTGGCACCAGTCATTGGTGTCAGTGAGACCTTTTTGTAGAATGTCTGCATCAGCTGGAGAATCAGTAATGGCTCGCAGTTTGCAATCTTATGCGAACTTGGTCAGCCAGAGTCCCTTGGTGTTGGCTTGAACTTCAGAGAAGTAGATGCCAAACAGGAAGGACCTAGGACCGATCCCTGTAGGACACCACTTGTAACTGGTCGGTAGTCAGATGTGGAGTCCGCTACTTTCACAGTGTGGGTTATATCAGTGAGCCAGTTGCCAGTCCATCTTATGACATGGGTGTTTATGCCTAGTTTAGTGAGTCTATCTATGATTCCTAAGTGAGGGAAGGTGTTGAAGGCCTTGGCAAGATCTAGGTAGGCTGTGTGAACTACCTTGCCTTCATCCACAGCTCTGGTGACAGACTCAAAGAATTCATTCAGGTTGAGCAGGCATGATCTACCTTTCACAAACGCAAACTGTATGGGGTCCAGAGTTTGGAGATTCCATATGTCCTTATTTATACGGTCCATGATGATACACCCCATAGCCTTACATATCAAACTCATCAGACTAATTGGGCAGTAGTTCCCAGGGTCTGTAGTTGCTCCCCCCTTTGTGGAGTGGGATGACCATTGCAGTGCACCATTCGGTAGGAACAACGCCTGAAATGAGGCTGTGATTAAACAGGGTACTCAAGTGTGGTGTCAGTTCAATTTGTAATTCATGTAGAACACAGCCAGGGGATATTATCAGGTCCCATGGAAGCTGTATTCTTGGTTTTGTACAGTGCAGTTTCTACCTGTGTTGCTGTGATAATAGGGACTTGGCATTCCTCAGGTATTGTGACTGGCCCTTTAGGGGGTGAAAGGTGGGTAAAGTTTGCACTGAACCTGTCAGCTAATATGTTGGCAATATCAGTTGGTTCTGTATATGTATTGCCATTGTGCTGTAACTCAGAGCACATCTGAGTATTGCTGTGCAGATTCTTGACATAACTATAGAATGCCTTGTGGTTGTCTTTAGAATCTGCAGCAATTTTGTTTTCGTAGCTAACTTTAGAGGATTTGATGATGGATCTCAGTTTTTTACTGAGGGTAACAAGAGAGTTTTTCCAGTCTTGGGTATTCACCCATTTCTGCAACAGTTTTTTTCCTTCTGTTGTAGAGTTTGTTTATGGTGTTGGACCACCAGATTGTCTTCCTTTTTTTGGAGGAGAGCATCTGGGTTCTCTTTGGTATGGCCCATTCCATGCCCTTGTGTATGTGCTCATACAGTGCATTGGTGTATGATTCAGCAGTTATGCACCTATTTTCCATTTGCATGGGTATAGTGAAGTTAGCCACCTCTGTTTTTAGAAGTCCAAAATTGGCTTTGGAGAAGTTTGTAATGGTGGTTTCCTTTAGGGGGGGGTGAGGGTGGTATGTGGATATCCATGGTGATTAGCTCATGGTCAGATCTGACCAGGGAGGAGTTGATTACTGGTGCAAAGTAACGGCCGCCCATATTAGTAATGACCAGGTTAAGGATGAAATACTGTGATCTGTAGTGTGTACCATTAGGTAGGTAGGGTTCTAAAGTAATTTCAGCCAAATTGGTTTGTGTGTCTGTGCAGTGTGCTGTAAACATGAATTGGTACTACTAGTTTTCTCACTGAAGCCAGGGTGGTGGATGTGGAAGCTAGGCAGAGCATTTTACATCAGCATATGGGATCATATGTGATCATAGCATCATTTCAATTTACTAGGCTAATGGTGCTAGGGCCCTTACAATCCTAATCAAGTTCTTAACCTTATTTATACCATCAGCACCTATTGCCCCTGACCAAGATGGACACAGACAGAAACTCTGTACTGAAATGACAGTCATCCAGCCAAGTCAGAGTACCTCCAAATTACTGCAACATCCTACCTTGTCAGTCAAAGGCATTCACTTTGTGATTGTACTTTGTATAAATGGATTCCAAACAGTACACCCTGGACTGATCTTTGTGGAAAACCACTGGTTACAGCTCTGCCATTGGAGGCAGATTCCCCTATTCTCACTACATCATTTCTGTCAGTCAGCCACTTAGTGACTCCTGTAATGATATTACTGTTGATACCAAGTGGAGGGAGCTTGTTAATGATGCCTGAGTGGGGGATGGTGTCACTTGGCTTGGCTAACTCCAGATGGTTGTATGCACAGATGCCCCTCATTGTGCTCCTTAGTGACTATCTCATACATGTCCACCAGGTTTAACAGGCATGATCACCCTTTCACAAATCCAGACTGCATATGGTCAAGTGTTTACATTACACATATCTTTGCTGATAAGGTTCTTTGGTGCTAAGGTTCATAGGTTCATCGAATAGTACTAGGCTAACTGCCTTTGTGGGCCATTTTAAGCCTAGCCAATTACCCATGTGAGAATCAAACCCTGCACCTTGTGTCAATAATGTAAACACCTTTTATGCCAACCTTGTAGTACAAAAGTATGACTGTTCAAGACATGAATGCAGAACTTACTATACTGTAGGTCAAGACTCCACCTGTCTAGCCACTTGGATAGTAAAGTGCAGAAACATTGTAGTGTAGGAACCAATGGGGGATTCTTACTTGTTTGGCAAGGAGATGCACATAACACACCCAAACACACCAAGTGTGTGGGAGTAAGATTAGAACCACCACCCTATCTAGTTTTGCACACTACAGATCACTCTACTTATCACATGCACCACAGCTTAGTCCCTGAAGATTTGCCCCATGGGCATACAGATATAGCTACTCAGGCTAAAATATCTATAGTTTCCATGATTGGTGGATGCACCACCTCTGTACAGGGGAATAACAGTAGCCATTTTCCATTTAGATGGGATGCAGCCAGTGGTTACACTATGATTGTTAGCAGTTCCCAAAGGCACTAGTAATCCTTGTTGGATCCCATGTAGGACACAGCCTGCGATGTTACATGTCCAACAGATACTGTGTGTTCCTCCTTAGAGAGGCCATTCATGACCTGCTCTTTAAATATAGAAGGTATGGGAGAGGTTGTAGGGATGTCATGTGGTATGTGTAGTGGGGAGAGGTAAGTGAAGTTGTCACAGAACCTGTCAGCCAACAGGTTAGCTTTGTCTACAGGATCATTATATGTGGTATCATTAAGTATGAGTTCACCAACAATCTGGGCCTTTCCTTTTAGGTTACACATGCAACTACACAATGGCTTGTGGTTGTCCTTTGTGGAGGAGGCTAATGTTGTTGCATACTTTCTTTTGCAGGACTTCACAGCAACACTATTTTATTTGTCTAAGCTGAGGAGGGAGTGCTTCCATTTTAAGGGGGTTTCCCTCTCTCCTACAGTTACACAGCAATGTCCACCTCTTATTGTACTGCCTGCTAATGGCAGCTGTCACACAGGCAAGTGTCCTGTGCCATGAGGGTCTTGTTTTACTCTTGTCAGGTAAATACAATTCTATGCAGTTTTACAGATGCATTGGTGTACACCTTGACATAGTTGCCTGTTCCACCTGATGGTGGAGGTGCAGTCAAGCTACTCCCTCCCATAGGAGGGTATAATCTGGATTGTTGAAGTCTATTACGGCTTTTGCTGGAGGGGGGTCTGGTGTGATGCTTACTTTTAATGAGACCAATTTGTGGTGAGATCTTACCAGGAAGACCCCTACAGTGGAGCTGCTACAGTGGTCACCAATATTGGTAAGCACCTGATGCAGTATGTTAGTTCCCCTTGTGGGGATGTCACGCCACTGGCTCATGGCATTAAGAAAGTCAACTGACTTTTGGCCATGTGAGTGTCAGCATGACTAATCAACCCAGTTGGTGGGTACTTAAAGTCACATAAAACCATGTTCTTTTGATGTATCCTGATAGACACAAGTGGATTCTGATAAGCACAACTGGTGTCCTAATTCATGGGCTTGTTCCTGTAGCTGACAATGGCTTAATTAGGTGCCCTACAAGCAGGGAATAGTACCTGCAGGTTCTTCAGGGAATTGCACCATTTAACCAATCTGGATGTGCATCTATCTCTAATGAATATGTATACACCACCTGCATTACCTTGCACACTTTACATTTAAGAACATGTGGAAGGAAGTGTAGCCTGGTATGGCTGTGCTACTCTCCACAGCCTTGTACCAGGTGTCTGTGACTGCACAGATGTCTGTATCTTGCAAGGTGGGGACAGCTTACAGTGAGTGGAGTTTCATGTTGGCATTCCTAGTCTGTAGAAACATAACCATGATGTTGTTTGTAGGTAGTGTTTTATCATTGGAAAATTGTCCCTTGAGATACCACCTAAAAGCTGCACTATTGGGGTGTCAACAGCCTTGGCCAGTAGACAAACTCCCAGGGGTGACAGATGAAGACCATCTCTGGCAAAGCTTCAAAGTCTGTTGAGCAAGTCATCCCAGGCTGACATGTAGTGAATCCCCTTACTATGACACCACAAGCTAAGTCAATTATTTAATTCAATCATTTTCCATGTGTATTGAGCCTTCATCCTAGGTGAAAGTCAAATGCAGCTGAAGCCGATTAGCATTTCTGCCTGACACAGATACTCTGTAAGCTCAGTCATATCTCTGCATACAGTCCAGAGAGGTATGTCTCCAGTTGTACACACCATCAGGAACTATGACATATGCATAACAGTACCTGATGTTGATAGACTTGAGTGCATGTGTGGTATGGCGTTTCCTGGCAGCTCACATACAGCTGATTGTGACCTTTCCCTAATGTAGCCTGGTGAGAGGGATATCAATGTGTCTCATGATGTAATCACCTATGAATAATAGGCTTGATTTTATGTTTTGCCATAGGCATTTGACCGATGAGAAAGTGGTGCACTACCAACTATGTGTACTGTTTTCTGCATAAGTATGATTATGTGTAGTGAGCTTGCTTTTGGGTTTCTGAGTTTTCTGGGGTTTGTGTATGTGTCTGGTAAGGAGCTATGCACAATCAAGTACGTGTGATGTGTGTTTTGGTGGAGTAGGATGTGAGGTTTGCATGTTGGTAACCGCTTATTGTCATATGTACTGACTGGTGTGTGAGACAGCAGGCCTTCCAGGATTTAATATAGTTTCATCTCTCACACTTTGTGTTTATGAGTAGAGTGGTGTGGATGCTTTCCACATCTCATCAGCAGTTAGTGATAATACCACTAGCAATACAGTCTTGCTTGTGTGTTTGTCACAGCAGGCCATTGTTAGGCAGTGGCCAGACAGATGCTGAAATGTAACATGTTATCACTTTTATGTTGTTCTCCAACAGTAAAACAGCACCTGACAGTGTTGCAAAACATAGCTGATTGAGTACAATCCTTTGCCAGGCATGTGGCCCTTGCATTAACCATAATTGTGTTATCAGGCAGGGTTGCAAATGTGACAATGTACAACTGCATCAATGATAGAGTCATGCAACTACACCCTTGAGGTTGACAACCACAAACAAACTGCCTGTAGTCACTCTTTGCAGTGAAGATGTGGATGTCCATGCATGCACAGAAGACTTCTTTAACTTTGCAGTCATTACTTTGGTCTTACAAGTCTACAGTGCCTGTCAAGCAACCAGACAGCAAACAGCATGTTGTATGACATGACGTGGGAACACATAAATATGTTCCAATAACATAAATGCATGTCATGACATACCTAGGACATGTGGAAGGGGGAAAAACATTGGCCAAAGGTGGCCACTGCTCTGCAGTAGGCCTCAGATCCATGTCACACAGATGTCCATCATTACGTTATTGAAGGGCAGGCTGCATGACTTGATGTGAAATTGTCACCTAACATGGATCACTGCCACTGTGCAGGTAGTTTAAGCAACAATGTACATCTATGTCACCTGACATTGAATATTATATTGTGATGCTGCAGCATACCTCTCAGCTGTACAGACATTTGCAGAATATTTTTGGTTCTTTTCAGTGTACACTGCTTGATTAGTGTTTAATTGCAGAATAAATGTGTAAATACTCCCTCCTTACCTTCACACAGTGTATTATTTTCACTTCCAGTGTTTGTCTGTACTCTGTACTGACTCAGACACCTTGTATGTAAATTTGTTTGGAAACCCTGATGGACTTAAGTGCAATACCAAGTTGCACACAGGACAACTAGCATGCAGGGCAACCACTGTTCCCAGAAGTCTCAGTAGTCTGATATTTAAAGCCATTTAAAGAATTATCATGGAAATGATCGCCGAAAATGTAGCACACCTACAGACACTGGTCCAAACCCAGTTTGGTTTTGTCAAGGGCAGATCATGCCTACACATAACTTGTGGATCTCATTGAGTGGTAAACAATTGAATGGATCAGGGTAAAATGACCCACTCCACCTACCATGGCCTGACAAGGCATTTGACACTATTGGGCCATCAGACTTTGCTGATAAACTATACATGTTATTTACAAAATAGTATGTCAGCCGGTGGGTAGCCAAGTGGCTGACAAACATTATCAGGGACAATAGCATTGGGACTGCTCTGCTATAATGAGGCTAGTCACCAGTGTACTTCCATCACAAATTCTTCCTGGGACTACACCTTCTAGGCATTTCCTTCTCTGCAGTCAGAGACAACATTTTCAGATGATTGCAAATAAAGAGCTGTCATTGAATCCCACACTGACTCAACAGTTATCCAATTTGGGCTGACACACACATTCAGTTGTTGTCAGAGCCATGGACTAATACTAAATGCCAAGGAATACACAATACTATCCTATGAGAAGTCATCCACCAGTGGTAAATATCGTATTGTCTGCACACCTCCAACAGCTGACCCAGCAGTCAGGGCATTATGGACACAGAGAGCGATCTAGCCTTTGACTGTCAGGGGTCATAATATGTGGGGATTCTTTCAATGTTGGAAAACCTATAGAGAAAGGTATGGCATGCAAATCATAGAAAGTCATTGTTCCACTGTAATTTGCATTCATCACACCTATCATTGAGTGGAAAGCCACCTCTGGTATATAACTACACACGCATATCCGACAACTGTAACATCCAGAGAGGTTCCACATAAACGAATACAGAGTGTACATAACATTTCTTATGCAAACTGCATCAAGGCTGTAACTGTGTATTCTGTTTCCTACATGTAAGGCTGCCATACGTGGAGGTGTAAGATCCCATTGTGTACCTCCTGCATATCCAAGAAAGAGCTAGCATGAGAATTACCTGTTGTAGACACCTACACCTAGACCTTGATATGGTATAAATAGGACATGTTGAACAGACAGGTATGCAACCCATGGACTACACCCTATATGTAACAGGCTCCCCATCCATGTGAAGCACAGTTCCGCAGTAACACACATCATGTGCAAGTTACAAAATGGGATGCAGAACAAGTCAATCATAACTGTGTTAGGACAAATGTCTGTAATGCACACATGGAGACTGTAGATGGTTCATCTCCCATGCCCCAGCTTGGAGATGTCTCAGCTCCCAAACCCTGCTTACACTTATCAAGGGTATCAGACCTTCTCAGAGATTAGGAATGCATGACTAGGCTGAAAGAAGATATTGTTCTTGTTAGCCTATTATACATATATGAACCTATGGAACCATGCAGCTATAGTGTCTTACCTTTCTGAAAACATTTTTCTTCTGTACTGACATTCCATACTGTGCACTGACATTGATCGATTTATTACAGCTGTGTTCCCATACATGTGTCCTACACAATCCTGAAAGTGAAATGTAAACAGTTCCATGAGACACCTTTCATTGTGTAAGTATACAGCAAATACAACAGCATCCAACGTAACATAGACATAATAATGTGGTTTACTCATTACAAATGAGTGCACACAATATCCGTAAGTGACCAGTACAAGTAGCATGTCAAAGACAACAATGGATGAAACAAATATATATTAGTTTAGATAATCACCCTGTGCATCAGACACATATCCTCATATCCCTGCATTGATGAAAAGAATGACAGCGATGTGGCACAGGTATCATCACTGCAATGGGTGTTGTGTAGGGGTGCAGGAGGCTTAGGCTGACCCAATAGGTTTGTAAGCATGTGTGTGAGTCAGGAAGGGAAGCAGGCAAGATAGACCATATAAATGTGGCGTGTGTGTCTGTAGGTGACCTGTAAGTGACAGTGGTGTGGGTGTGTCAGTGTGCACACAGTCAAGCTCAGTGCTAGCCCTATGTGTTAGTATGTTGGACAGCTTTGAGCCATGCATGGTAAAGGTGACAGTTCAATCTCTCTGCACCCAACCAAGAGAACTGGCTCTGTCAGGAGTTGCACTGGCACCTCCATGCCCAAGGTCAGATGCTGTGCTACTACCTGAGGGTGACTGCTGGCTGTTGGGACTGTATCCTCCATGGGAATGTCCAGAACTATAAGCTCATGGCTTGCCACATCTTGGTGTGGACATCACACTCCTCTTTGGAGAGCTGGATGTACTACCACTACAGGAGCGTAATTGTGCATGGCCAAGTGGACTCTCAGCAGATGTAGTTGCTGACCTACATCCACGAGTCCAATGCTCAACTCCAACAAGATGTTCCATCACAGACAATGTTCATTCCAAGACAGATAGTCTGTGATCTCTCTCAGGCCAACGTCTTTCCACTGCATCAGTCAATCGATCCATGGTATCAGCAATGCAGTGGAGGCAGTCACAGATGTCAGACTGTGCTGCATCCATAACCCTCACCATTCATCTGGAGTTCTTTTCAGAAAGTGCCTGTGCCTCCACGATGGCTCTAAACATATGTTGAGTGACATGTGATGACACACTTGCAACAGATGGTGGAGAGATAACAGGCCTCCTACGAGCACCTCTATTAATCCACCTGTATGGAACCTCACCAAGTCTTTGGCTATGGCCACTGCTGACACTCCCTGCAGCCATTTTATCCACACTTCCCTGCTCAATGTCCCCACCCTTTGACTGTCCAGTTTCTGTGGCCTCAGGGGACTGGGCATGTGACATACTGACTATGTCTGGTGATAATGAGTACAGAAGAGGGATGTAATCTTCTGGGACAGATTCAGCTCCTGAACCCCCCCAGCTGTGCCTCACTTTGGGCACCATCATTATCAGAGTCTGAAGAGACCCTGACATCAGGTTGTAAAGGGGACAAAGACCAACCACCACTGTCACCTGTGATAAAAAATGAATAACATCACATTAATACCTTGACTACTATGCTATGCAGTACTATGTTGCAATCTTTGTCAAACTGTGTACACTGCTGTCAGTACTACAGATCTGTATAACCCACATAATGATACATTAGGACATGTGGACATTACTTTGTACCCAAATCTGTAAGTATTTGAAAATAGCAGTTCTTTAAACTAGATTCTGATTAGCAAGACAAATTATGCACACTGTAGACACTCGGCAGAACTCGGCACAGATTACAGATATGCTCATGAGAGAAGTCCTGACAATAATGTTACATCAACAACTGTGGTCACACCTACAAGGCAGAGGTATGACAATAAAGTATGCACAGTCAGAACATATCTGTACATTTGTAAATCATTCAGAAAGAACATCAATCCAGCCACCTGGCCTAGGATGACACTTTAGCTAATACCTTGAACTAAATCTACATCTCTGACAAAAATGTTTTTTGCTTACCAGCAGCAGATGCACACCCTTTTCTTACTCCTGACGGACCTGAAAAAAACATTTCAAGGAGAGGTAATGTACACAGCATCCCATGCTACTGTATAAAATTGGAACTACAGCCAAATATCTCCCATTTACAGTAGCTGCTATGTTAACAGGTATGTGGGTCACAACCTCTGCATTAGCTTAAAGCTGCAGCTAACCCCCCAACACATGAAACAGCTGA
Organism: Protopterus annectens; assembly: GCF_019279795.1. Taxonomy (NCBI): domain Eukaryota; kingdom Metazoa; phylum Chordata; order Ceratodontiformes; family Protopteridae; genus Protopterus; species Protopterus annectens. The sequence goes on along the minus strand of NC_056741.1, from coordinate 187,900,745 downwards.
CACCCACAATAAGTTATGTACATCCTGACACAATAAATGCTACAGTATTCCAATGCTGATGCAACTAAGCATACCTGGATGCTCCACTTGAGTGGATACGGTGGCACCCACATCCATGACATATTGTGTGATGGATGCCTGGGAGCTGTACTGTGTTGCAAGGTTCACCAGGAATTCCTCTGTGGCTGATAGAGGCTGTTCCACTTGCACAACCACCACTGGTGACCTGATGATCCCTGGCCACATCTGCTGCCCATTTGCATGCAGTTAATCATATCTGTAGCACGGTGTCACACCTGCATGTAGGTATGATTCTGTTGCCTCACAGTATTGACTTTATGCACCAGTTCATCCCTCAGGGCTTGCTGCTCCTGCCTGTTAGCCCTCTCTCTGGACAGCAGCACTTGCTAGTGTTGAAGTAATCCCTCAGTTATGAGGTCATTTTCAGCCTCACTGAAAGGTGGGTGTTATCTGGCATGCATGATATCACCTGAAATACAACAAAATTAGAAAACATGTCAGGGTTACTGCAGAAGCAGAAACATGCACAATCCAAAGAGAGTGTCAGATTTGAACTCATGCCTAAGTCCACAAAGTAGACAACTCTTTAACATTTCCTGACACCACAAGAAAAAGCTTAATAAAAAGGTGAGATAAAGCATATGTCAATAAATTGATTTTAAAAAAAAAACAGTTGTTTGGGCAAAAATGTACAGAAAGTAGTGGGAGAGCCCTCTCCAGATATACATCCTATCTGTGGGTGTCAACATTGCTACCTACATGTACATTTACACATACTGACAACAAAGAGTCTATAAATTCATAGCTGGATTTGAACTGACTCCCTCACTAAGACCACAAACTAGAGCACATTAGATGAATTGCAAGCAACACAAGAAGTCTGAGTAAAACTTTGAGATAGTGTACATTTGAAAGAATGACAACATTGTTTGGCAAGGGAGATGTGTGTGCTAAAAGAGACTGAAATTGGTTGGAGATCCCTTTCCCACTGTAAAGCTACACATCAGATCTGCAGGTGAAGCCATTTTTACCTAGCATAAAAATGACACATACACATACTCATAGTATTCAGACAATGTGGGATTCAAACCAACTACCTATCTAGTTATTCAGTCCAGAGGACACTGAGTGTACGCAAATAATAATTTGGTGTGTCGTTTCCAATGTTCCCTTATGCTTGGGCAATGTGCAAGTAAATTCAAAACATAGAGGTCAAACACATGAAAATACTCTACTTAATACTACTCAGCAAGTATGTGTACAAAGGTCCCACACCACTGCAAGTCTAATGTATTGGAGTGCAGTCATTAATTACATTATGTACTGTTTAGACAGCATTACAGTGAAATCATCATATCTTGAGTACTACAGTTCACTGCAACATACACAAGTAATACAAACTACTGATACCGCTTTCCTTTTATTCAAACAACTTCCTGAAGTACACTGCTAACAAGCTGATGGCAAAGTATTAGTGCATGTTTATTATTGCATGCGGTTTTGAATTTTGAATGATAATTAACAGTGATTTATGGTACTCTAGGCCACTATTTGGACAAATAAGGAGTAAAGACATATAAACATATAAATAAACCTAGATAATTGAATGGGCAGCCTCAAATTCCCCACTTTTCTATCTTGTCTTGCCTTACTTGAAATGAGAGGCAACATACGTTTTTTGGCTAGGATTGTAATGGTCTGTAGGTTGATTGCCTATTACTTACTAATGAACCAATAAACCCATGTAAGTCTACATCAAAGTGGCAGGAGTTTTAAACACTTAATTATTCATACACTGTTGCTAATGAGTCACACTTGTGAGGCATTAGCTAGCCTCACTTCACAATGCTCACTATTGCACTGCTAGGGTGTGTGCATTGCACTGTGTAGGTCCTCATGCCCATGTTTACCTGCCAACACTTTGAGCCTATTGAGTGATTCATGAATGATAATGAGCTGACACCTCATTTACATATTCACTATGTCCATGGGGTTAATCTGCACTATAAAAGCACAACCTGGAGCTAAGAAACCTGTATCATAGTAGGGAAGACTGCTTTGATGCACCAACATCAGATATGGCTGTTTGATTGTTGCAGTTGCATTATTGTTTTTTTAGAACTGCCGCCCTACAAATCCCATCAAAGTATTCAATGGGTCTTTATAAGTCATACTTACACAATTATGATGTTATTATTTTTCAGAGAATATAGAGTGATGTCAGCACTTTATGTATTTATGTTGTTATAGAAGGCTTAGCAGTTATTATTGGAACAATCCTTGTCAAATGATATATACCGTAATAGTAAGAAGATGTGACAACATTTAAGGAACTGGAAGTAGCACTGTGAAATTTACATTTTAGGCAAAAATCTGTGTTAAACATGTTCACATGCCTGACATAAAAATGTTATCCCATTAGAAGGTTGTGTCCTTCACATATGCGTTTGCTGGTGTGGGTTTTGAGGAATAGTTGTTTCATAGGGGATCTTTGATTTTCATTACTTAACTGAATGCTGTATGCAATTTGCAATATCCTTTTTGTAATGATGTTTTAATAGTTGCTATTAGAAAAGGTTCATTTATTTTTATTGCATACAAAAGTTTTGTAATGCACACATCTTTAGGAAATTGTTAACAGATATCTGAATATATAAAGCAAATGTTGTCTTAATTCATTGTAACTTCCACATATTCTGGAGTAACACATTTCGTCATCCTTATTCAAGTCTGTCATTGTTGGGTGGAGTGGGAGTGAGAGTTACACTTATGTAGTAGATGTGTGTATTAACATAGAACATCACTTATGAACATGTTCTAAATGATGTCTGCAGAAATGCATATTTGTTTTCTGACTTGTCCCTGCTTCTTACACACACACACATATATATATATATATATTTTTTTTTTTACTCTCATACAGGGATATGGTACCCAAAAACTGTGAGCTATGTAAAAATTCATTCTCAGATGCTGAGACTGAGATTATAGAGCAGGTCCTCTGTCAACTTGGATCATGCCTCTTACAGAAATCCATAGCTAACAATCTGTTCTGTGACTATACCTGGCAGTAAGTGGTCAATGATGTGAATTCTCAGGGTAGCCATGGCTATGACTATGGCACCGCCAGACATCAAGCCAACGCCATATTCACCAAGGCCAAAAAAAAAAAAAACAGTCAGTATTAGAGCACTGGAACAGATGGCTTACTGGAGGTGGTCCTGCTACTGAACCACGACTCACTGACGGAGTAGTTCCTGTCCACGAGAAGAGATCCAGGCAGTTCATAGGGGTTTCCCAGTGTTGTGCTTGACATGGGTGCAGAGGTAGAAGATGGACAAATGGTACCTTCTGCTGATACTCCAGGTATGCCACTCATACATATACAAATATAGAACAGAGAGAGAGAGAGAAAAAAAACAGAGATCTATCTATCTATCTATCTATCTATCTATCTATCTATCTATCTATCTATCTATCTATCTATCTATCTCTCTCTCTCTCTGTCTATCTATCTATCTATCTATCTATCTATCTATCTATCTATCTATCTATCTATCTATCCACAACCCCTTTTTCACATTTTTGCACATGTGGGGGTAGAGAAAAAAATAGAGATATATTGTATAAAATGTTATTTACAGTTATAAGTAGGATTGTATTTCATGTATCATCTTCTCTTTAATGTTTATCATCCTTCTAGCCATCTCCATTTTGTCTGTCTAGGCATATCTAGTACTGCAGTTCCACTACCACCTGCAAATAATATGGGTATACCTTTTGTAGTTGTATTCATTTATATAACACATCTTGAAGTCTATCTTAGTTATGTTTTTAATTGTATTTGCATTGCCTAACTCAGAGTTATGTATCTTAAGTTAGAACAGTGTTTCTTTTATTTCTCTTTTTGTTGTTCTCTATTGCTCTAATCACAGGTGATCCTGCCACCAGCACTGTGGGGCTCTTATTACCTTATGTAGGGGTATTGGTGGTTTCCTATGATGATGGCAGTGATGAAGAGGCACAGTCTGGATTAGAGATGGTCAGTCCGACACTGATGTTGTGGCCCCCACATCCACTGCCCAGAGTTTGGACACAGTCAGTATGTCTATACATATCTATAACATGGAACCATCTGAAATAATACAGGTTGAGAGTGACAGGGTTGATAACGGTGGTGTGATAACTCCAGCTGCAGAGTTGGCAGAGTCTCCCCTTCACTATTTGGAGAATGAAGCACCACACAGGGGTTTCAGTAGACGTACTTAGAGAAGATGTGCATCAATGCAACATATGTATACGACCATCATGGAGGCACAGACAAGTTCCACCAGGGCTTCAGAAGTGCCAGAGTGCAGTCTGTTCTGCATTCTGTCATGTGAAACTGCATATAGAATGAAGGTGACTCCCTGGTCAGGATGAATGACACAGTAGACTGTGAGGTGTCTGTAATGGAACATCTGCTTGGGGAGGGTCATCATCCTTGTGGCCAGAGAACCACTACATCTTCAGATGTTAGCTGACATGACTGTTCCTGATCCCACACCTGTAATAGCACTACATTCACTTCTCCATCAGTGATTGAGGTGTCCACACCCAGAAGTTGAATGTAGCTGTGATGACAGCCCATCTAGTAGATATTGTTCACTTTCAGGCAGCACCATGACGTTTATCCAGGGTCATGTAACTAGCAGCTCAACTCCATGCAGAGGTAGTTCTTGTCATCAGGGAGCAGTGACAGTGGGCTGAATCCTCTACCACACATGTCTCATACCTCTTCAGGATGCCAGGCCATAGTGCTAGCACAAATGCTTTAATTGTGTTCATGCAAACCCACACATATGGTACAAACATCTTGGTTATACCATCTCACACTCACACATATTTATATAAATCATTAATACTGAATGATTTCCCTCTGTTACTAATGACCCTGACAAAGCCAGACTTGTTGCTAACCTGACTTCTCACTGACAGACAAACCATACCTGTCAACTTCTTAGTGCTAGAAATCTGGACAAAGCCTGGCAAAATGGGGGGAACAAAGGCCCAAAAATAGGGACATATTTTAAATATTGCTGCTATAAACTTAGAAAGTTGCTAGAGTAAAAGAGTTTGTTTTAGCATACATTTTCTGAAGGATTTGTAGTTGGATACTCAAATGTATGTCGTTATTTAGTGACTTCAGTCCTCAGATCATCCCAGTAATTTGCCAGAAAACTACAAATTTTATGAGGAACAGGACAAAAATATGAGGCAAAAATCTGGGCATTCTGTGAAAATCTGTACAGTTGAGACATATGAGACAGACAGACAGACAGACAGACACACACACACACACACACATGCACACGCATGCGCACACACACACACACACTCACACACACACACACACACACACACACACACACACACACACACACACACACACACACACACTTCATTGGTGTCAGACATACCCTTCTGTAACCCCAATCCCCACCCAAGTGATGATGACTGGACTCTGCCCTTTGCCTTTGCACATTTCTTTGTGACTTAGAGTTGTCAGTGTCTTACACAGAGTGGATAGCGCAGCTAATGCTTGCTTAATCAGATGTTTGCTTTAATCAAAAGTCTTGTACTGATTTGCACTTTTTCTGCACACGTTCTAAGGATTGTTATGTAGGTTGAGCGATCCTTATTGTTTTTGTAGTAGTGTTCTTAATAATGCAGTCATACTACTTAGGAATTACTGCATGCTCATCACCTCATGCAAATGATGCCAAGATTGCCTGGTTATTGTTGGGGTGTCTAAGATGGAAAACCTTTACATATAATGCACATCACTGGTTAGGCTAAGCATATATTAAATAGATATTTATTGAATTAATCAGTGGGATGGCATATTTCATGGTTTGTGTCTTCCATATTAATGTAATTTTCTACTTCTTAAGGATGTGTATGCATGCTTGTGACATATGATGTAACATTGTGGGTGTTGTTTTGACAAGGGTCTCCTTTGGTTTGATGTACAGGCTGTATAATGTGCTGTGAAAAGCTATTTTGATATGCATTTTAACAGCTTCCTATTCACATTGTATGTATCACTTATGAGTTACTGTTCAAATTCCTGGACAGTTGAGCAATTTCTTATCTTACTGACATGCATTAATTTATATCTCTTCTTTACAGCTTCATCACCTACCTTGGTTAATGCTGCTGCTGTATTATCTCTTCTGGGGTTGACTCTGATGTTCATAGATCACAGCCATTATGTGGTTAATTAAAGGCTAATAATTTTGCATGCATCACTGTTACAATTTGTATGTGCTTAGCTTCTTAATTTTTCACTTACGTAGGTAGTGAATGTGTTCACTATCCATTGTTTCCTAGCCTGGGCTATAGCATACTGTGCACACCTTCATCCATCAGGATCATCCACAGTTGCTGGTTCTTCCTCAGACTCCTCATCGGTGTCTGCTGGCCCTGCTGGCCCTGCCTGTGGTGCTGGAAACTCTACTCCTTAGCCTTGTTGTCCCTGGTACATCAGTTTCCTGACAATGATATTGTGTCACATGGCACAGACTGGCAGTATGACATCAGAACCATGACTTGACTAAGGCATATGATGCTCTATAATACTTCTAGTCTGAGCACGTACATCACTGTGTCCATGATCAAATGATGCTCTATAATACTTCTAGTCTGAGTGTTTACATCACTGACCTTGATCAAATGATGCTCTATAATACTTCTAGTCTGAGCATGTACATCACTGTGACCTTGATCAATGGGGTTGTGTGGGTTTCTTATGGCTGTCTTGAACCAAGGTCCCAGTACATAACCTACATCGTCCACTAAAGGCCCTTCAAGAAAATACACCCTAGAAAACCCTGTATACAGATCACAAGTGCACCATATGTGTAATTCATGAAAACTGCTAGGGTTATCTACACATACATTGCAAATGATCTCTTAGGCATTGCAGACCACCTGACAGTTGAAAGTGATATCCTTTACTGTTGATGTACCTCCTACTCTGCTAACCAGGGTGGGGAATTTATTTCAATATGTGTGCAGTCTATGACCTCCCCAGATCCCCAAGGAAATGTACTGTGGCATAGAAATGTTGCATGGTGGTATCTCTCTCCTCTAGGACACTTGTAAAAAATATACTCCCTTAAATGTTGTAGCATTGCATTTAATAATTGGTGTAATATGTTTTATGCTGAGGGCTGTGACACCTTTAATATAGCCCCTGTGTGTCTCTGAAAAGTGCCAGTTGCTAGTATATATAATGCTAAATATACCTTGATTTCTACTGGGATTTCCCCAGTACCACAAGTGAAGGTAGTGGAGGCCAAGTATTCCCTTCAATTTATTATATTGTGTAACATGGCACAGTATCATGAAGTCCATACTATGGCAAATCTAGTTGGAACATGCTGCTGATGGACTGTCTTAGAAAATGAGTCAGATGGAACAGATCAACAGACAATGTGGCATTACAGGCAGACTCTGACCAAGAACTTCAGCAAAAGATAGGGGAATGGGTTACTAGCTTCAAGTATCTGGGAGTGGTGGTTGAGGAGTAGGAAATTCTAAATGAAGAAGCCAAAGCTAAAATTAGTGGGGCTGCAGCCAGCTGACATAGAGTGTCAGGTGTAGTATGTGACAGAAGAATCGCAAAAAAGCTGAGAAGTAAGGTGTACAAAACAGTGGTGCGACCAGTACTACTGTATTGTACAGAAACCTGGGCAGTAATAAAGTCCCTAAGAAGGGTGGTAGGATGCACATTGTGGGACAGATGAAAAAATGAGGAAGCAAGAACAGAACCCAAAGTAGCTCCAATTGTAAAAAGATCAAAGATAACAGATTACGGTGGTTCAGGCACATGTGCAGAAAAGCAGAAGACAATCTGACAAGAGTGTGAACTGAAGCACAAATGCTGAGAGTAGTTGTTCTTGTCATTTTTAAGCTTAAACACCATAGAATACTTATATCAAGGAAAGAACTTTAAACTATTGCATTTATAATTCTTTGCTGAATTATGCACTTCTTTTATTAAATTGCATTTTACAACATTTGTACAGTTTGATCAGGTAAACTCGCTGCCTTTCTGTATTGAACAGTTACTTGGCTATTTGATTACACCTTACTATACTTATATTTGTATCTATTTATCCTTTTGTCACAGGGGGTAGTCCCACTAGGTTAATAGCATTTTTTTCTGGGAGGGCAGAGGTGTTTTTATACTGCTAGAGGATATCCAGCAAGTACATTGAAATATTTCCCCTACTTAGACAGATGAGGACTTGGTTTAACATTTCTTCTGAGGAACATCCCACTCAGGAATGCAACATACCCTTTATGCTGCACTGTAGTGTCACCAAACAGTCTACCTGGTGTGGGAATAGAACCCAGTGATTCTTATAGCAAAGGCAAGTATAATACTTGTTGCACCACTTAAAAGTAAGTGCTTTTCCCATCTGATTTTACATTTTTAAAACCTTTTTCCATTCAACTGCAGCTCAGTAAAATAGTTGACTTTGTGCTTTACTTAGGTTACCTGGTCATTTGTTTAACTAATAGAGCCTTTATTTTGTTATTTTGCATGTTCCCTCTTGTTAATTCAGTAAATAGCATCTCTGATGAGCTAACAAAATTGTTTTCCCTGTTTCTTTCCACATTTTGTCCTACATTTACAACTTAATCTTACATTAAAGTACAGTTCTTGTTAATTCCACCTCCCAGTTATCTCTTTGTAAACCACAGAATTAAGCAGTGGTACGTCACTGCATGTCTAAGCTAATCTCATAGCTATTTTAGATGAATTACTTACTATCACATGGTTGTTGTTGTTTTCTTTTGGCTTTTCCTGGTTAGGGGTCGCCACAGCGGAACTCCGGTCCGCTAATGATTGGCAGTATATTTTTATGGTGCCAAGTTGCCAGCCCGATGCCCAACCTTCGATCGAAGGCACGCCCATTCACGCATTTTTTTTCAATGCAACTCGACCGTGGGGAGGACATGCCGACTCCACACAGAAGGTGCTCCACTTACTATCACATGGTGTTGGTGCTCAAACCAAATTTTCTCATAACACAGTTACTAGTACACCTCAAACTGATATCTTAACTGTGAGCTGAAATTGCTTGTCTCATTAGTTGTATGAAAAACCTGTTTTTACACTACGAGCTGGGTTAAATTTTTTTTTTATAAACAGACATAGATTTATCTTTTAGAAACATAGCACTCTATTAATTCAACTCTAGACCTCATTTGCAATATTTTCCCTTTAGCCTGTAGTTGTAGGTATCTGGAACTGAGGAACTGCACTTTTTTAACAATCTCTTTATCTTGCTTGCTTGGGTTACAGACAGCCACCTACTATGTAAATAAACTGACACAGAGTATGAGATATATAATTACATAATGGCATTAGAGGCAAAGCTCTTACATGAAGCCATACAAACAACAAGGAAGTTGTCTGTACCACATAACACCAGACTAAACCAATCAAACACAGCTCAGGCCAAACACCTACACCTACATATGCTGAGGCTCTTAAAAGTAACCTTCTTAAAGAACTCAGTAGTTACTGTATTTACTGTGACTTGTAAAATCATGTTTAAGATCCACAACCTAAAGCACACTACCACTATAAAAATAGTTTGTGCTGAAGAGTTTGAACTCTTACACTTTTTAATAACCTGTATGGGTCCAGAGATATGAACATGTTTCAAACGTGAGGAAATAATTTTATTCTATTAAAAACTTTGGCTCTGCCCATTGGAAGTTGCAGTGCAAACTTCCAGAACTCCATTGGAGGGAATTAGTTAACAGGAAGGGATATCTCTCTCTAAACTGTCAGGTTGTCTGTAATGCCCAAGGGATCACCTATGATGCCTGTGTAGGCAACCCAGGCAGTTTTCACAACTCACACATATGGCACACATGCCATCTGTACACAAGGTTTTCTAGGAGTGACTTTCCACAAGGAGATCTAGTGGGATATGCAGGTTATGCACTGCAACTGTGGCTCATGATATCCATGAGAAACCCACACAACCCTACTGAGCAAGGATCCAATGATGCCCATGCTCAAATTGAGAATATCATAGAATGTGTGTTTGGCATGCTCAAATCAAGTATCTGGTGAATAGATACATCAGGAGGTCCCATACAGTATGACCCCACCACCTTTGCTCAATACTCACAGGCTGTGACATGTTGCACAATATAATTCTCAGGAAACAGCTTCAACAAGGACAGCAAATGGCCACAGTTTCAAGAACCACAAGCAGGGCCAGCAGCTGTAGCAGATACAGATGAGGAGTCTGAGGGAGAATCACCAGCTGCAGATGGTGCTGGAAATGTAGGCATGCAAACTATGCCCTGGGTCTGGTTAACATGCAAATGACAGCATATACACTTACTACCTATGCCAAAGCCTTAGATATCAAGTATGTACAGATATGAAAACTCAGACTTTTCAAACTCCACAAGCTTTACTTAACCATGTAATGGTTGTTCTGATAGCATCAGAAGGATTAGACAGAGACAGTCCCCATGGACACAATTTGTACCTGCAGTAATAAGATAAGTGTGGAACCTGTAATTTAATAATTAATATACTAATGTCTTTTGGCTTTTCCCAGTTAGGGGTCACCACAGTATAAATCCAGTCCACTTATTTATTGGCAGTGGATTTTTATGGTGCCGAGGTGCCAGCCCAACTCCCAACCTTCAAAGAAGGCACACCCATTCACGCACACACCTACCTGCATATCTTTAAAGTCACTCGACCGCGGGCAAGACATGTGTGTATATATATATATATATATATATATATATATATATATATATATTCAATAAAATTAAGTTATATAACTGAACACGTATGAGGTGTACAGTAATGTCAGGAATAGCTTAATCTGACTGATGCTTACAGTATTCGGCTATGGATTTTACCCAGTACTGTGCATAATCAAAACTGAAATATCTACTGCTTTGACTGCATTACTTAAAACAGTAACTGAAATAAGCAATCATTCAGAACAGAGTAGGAACAGGAAATCCTAACATTTCCTCTGCAATACATATTCAGAAAAGCAAGCTTGTGAGTGTGGAAAATAGCAAGATGTAGCTACACACTGTGTGCATCATACATATACACAACCCTAAGTAATAAAGACATGTGCAAAAGATGGCACAGATGTCTCCATTTGCATAGTGTGTGTGAGGAGGCAGGAGGGCAAGGGTCGCACTAGCCAGATCCTGTCTCAGGCAGACCTTTCAACTCTTTCTCTCCCAAGCAGGTAAGGGCCATGGCAAGGAATGGTTGGATAATTACCTCATTCTCTGCATCACTGCATAGTGGCTGGAATGGTACAGATGTCTCAGATGTCATAGTACTTCATGACATGAAAAAAAAAACAAAAACAAAAATGATTGTTGTGAACTCAAATATGCATGAATGTATGCATCCATCATACACACAACAATTTAAAAAGTAAAGTTCCCTATGTACACACTATGTAAGACAGCCCCCCTCAAAAAATCGTAAAGGTAACAATTTGCTTAGAGTTCTGTAATGACGACAACAGTTGTGTAACTGTAATAATTTGCAGCATTATCGATAACCGTTATAATTCTCAAAGTACAAGTATACATGGCGAACACTTTTTCACTGCGATCTCCACTGGTGTGGACAGCAAGCAGGTAGATATGACAAGACTAACACCATTTGTGGGCTACACATGTAACCCCCCCCCAACCTTGCTAAGAATTGATACTACAGTCTTCTGCAATAATTGATCATATTCCCAGGAAAAAAAACTCTTACATTGTAGTAACCTGTACTATTCTTTACAAAAATTTGTAATGAAGAGAAATAACTGGCATACATGGGATATGTCAACATTAAATTAGAAAAACTGCAGACAGATAAACCAAAGGGTATATAGGGCATTGCAATTTATCCTTAATAATTAACTAAATCAATTTGTTAAAAACAGCAACATACCTTTGTAACAAATCGGTTTAGGAAGTAGATAAATCATAAAAGAAACACAGATGTCTCACCACCAAGAAGTTTAATGTATGTAGCAACTCATAAAACCATAAACGTTTTTGTACCAAAAATAAGTACTTCATCAGATAACAAAAATCCCCAAAATACATCAGTCAGATATATCAAACCAACCAATAAAATGATTAACCAATCTTCTACTAAACAAAAAATTGTTTGTATAATCACCACATGTTAAATATATAAAATATACAATAAAATATTCATATAAAAGTATAAATTTATGTCTGTAATATAAAAGTGTAAATCTACAAACATTAATTATCCATAGATTTTAGTTACAAAGTACCAATAACTGATGTCTTGTCATTCAAACCAGGGGAGATGTTGCACTTAATTTTGTTTGCCAGAAAAGCTCTCTAGTTTCAGTCATTGTACCCCAAAACTCATCTCTTTCTGGGTTAAAAGTTTTTCCACTACATAAAATAAGAATTTTTTAAATTCATTACACAATATGGAATGCTTATGTAATGCATTCCTAACATCATTTCTTTTTATTGTATAATAATGCTTGTAAATTCTAGTTATTAGTTGTCTGTTGGTCTTTCCAACATAAAAACCATCACAGGACATACATAAGGCAATATAAACAACACCTGCAGTCTTACAATTGCATTTACAATTGTTTTTGATATGTTTTGGATTTGATTTAATTATTATATTAGAACTGTCATAAATGAAGTTACACTGTGAACATGCACCACATTTCACCATGCCACTATGCTCCCCTTGTTTAAATGATCTTTCAACTATATTCTTAATGTTCTTACCTCATTTGTAAACAAATTTTAGGGTATCCAATCCACATAAAACATTTCCCCCAAAACAAATTTAAACAAATTCCAATTTCTAATAATAAGACATTTCACCTGTTCACTAACATTAAAATATGGTAACACCATGGCTTTCTCAAAACCATTATTATTATTATTAGCTTTAGTGCTAAAAATCAATGGCCCCTCTCAAAATAGGTGAATACTTATTTTTTCTACTATCTTTCATAGGTTCATATTGTGAACAATAGGTATAACCTCTTTCTAAAAACTAGTGTTTAATCTAATACATTCTAGTAAAATTTTCATCTTCCAAGACAAGTTTAGAAATTCTAACAGACTGACCCTTTAACAAGTTCTTTTTTTTTTTTTTTGGCAGAAAGGGCGGTGACTCGAAAAATGTAAATAGGAATTTGAAAAAGTAGCTTTCCAACAGATCATGGATTCATAGTAAAGACTCTCATACTTTTTATAGATAGTAATATCCAAATAGTCTATACTAGTCCAATCCATAAAGTGGGTAAAAATAAGAAATAACGTACTATTGTTGATATAGGACATAAATTCAGTAAGTAATCCAACACCCCCTGTCCATAGGACCAAACTGCCATCTAAAAGCTTAAATATAATGGCATATGATCTCAGTGTCAGTATCTGATACTTTTCTGTTGCTCCCAAAACCAGACGATGATGTTAGCAAAAAACAGGAGCTGAAACAGTACCCATAGCTACACCTCTAATCTGTCTACAATATGCATGTTCAAAAAATGCAGAATTGTTATATAAAAAAAAATCCTACATCATGGGGTATTTACAGGGAAAATATCTTTAATATCAATGGCAACAATTATTGCTTGCCACTAAATATATTATTGTATCGTAACACTTAAGAACATTGTTGTGGGAGAACAGAGGAGGCTGTATTTTTGAATTGCTTATTGTTAAAAGGTTGGTGTTTTGTTTCTGCTTTATTTGATTACCTTATTTGTGGTTATTTTTTAATCTGTTTATGGTAACATTGTTAGAAAATATTCTGGTTAACAGCAAGCTAAGCTAATCTCTTTGTGGTTACTTTATTGTAGATTTTAAGAAGGATATAGAAATGTCTTATGGTTCATCTGGGGGAAACTTTAAGTGAAAAGTAATGCATGGAAAACAACTTGAGACGTCCCTCACTGGACTATATGAAGAGAGATATGACTGAGATCTCCGAATGTGTCTCAGGCAGGCATGTCCATGGCCTTGAGCAAAATTTTCCCTTCACCTAGAATGATGCCAAAATATACACAAAAAATGATTGATTTTAATAATTAGCTTACTTGCTGGTGTCATTCAATGGGAATACAGTTTCTGTTAGCCTGAGATGACATGGTTGAAAGATCTCGCTGATTTGCCAGAGATGATCTGCCACTGGCACCTCTAGGCTTTCAGCTGCTTGCTAAGGCACTTGTCACCCCCTAGTGCCTTTTTTTTTAAGCAAGGTCTCAAAAACAAAACTTCTGATGTGAAAATATCCAGCACAAACAAACAAAGGTTATGCTGCTGAATGCTAGGAGTTTAAACCAAGACTGCACTCTCTGGAAGCATTTGTTTCTTTGGATGATGTAGACATTTGTACAGTCACAGAAACCTGGTTCAAGGCCACAGGGAGTACCCTGGCCTTTGCAAGGCTACAATGCCTTCCACACATTCAGACCGCAAAATGAAAATATGAGAACCAAAGGTGGACGAGTATCTATCTATCTACATCAAAGATAAATACTCCTCAAGACTGGTTAGACAAGATAACTCTATGGAACTCCTCTAAGTTCATATTACCATGTGTAAGACCTCCCCTTCAAGTCACTGCTAGTTGCAGATTTCCCTGCATGAACCAAAATGCTTATGCAGCTTATTTGACTTTACTTGAGTCATTCAAAATATAGCCTAACACTCTGTCATGGGGGATTTTAACTATCCTACCATCAAATGGGAAATCTATACGAGCCACAACTTACTTGAACAAAAGTGCCTTTTCATTAACTCACTTGTCCTAGAACAAATTGTACAAAATCCTACAAGGGGCTCAAATACACTTGACCTGGTTCTCACCAACATGAGATACTGTTGTGCTACCATAAGTGTAGGACCCTCATTAGTAAAATCTGATCATAGGTCAGTCACTTTTGAAGTAACAATAACTTCAGAACCCATCACAGGTAAAGTCAGATTAAAAAACATCACCAAATCTGAGTATACTGTCCGAGGGGTTGGTTGGCATAAATGATTTCCAAGCCCCAGTCCCCACAAATGGTCTTGTCAACTATACTAAAGTATACTCTCATGCCCTGTACCAATGCTTATACAAATGTATAGTCCTGGGTGTTCCATAAAAGACCAAAGTAAGAGTCTCAAGAAAAACATAAGCCACTCTGGTGGACATCTCACATAAATAATCTATACAAGAAGCATGAGAAGCTGTTGTCTAAGAATACCAAAGGGAGATCCCAGCACAGGAAAAACACCCTCCTAAGCCTAAATAAACAAATAATACAACTTATAAAATCCTCTAAGGGCAGATTTGAGATAAAATTTAGCAAACACGGCTAAGGATAACCATAAGGTGTTCTTCAGCTACATCCTTTGCCTAAAAAAGTAAGATCCAGAAATGTACTGAACTAGTGACGAATAATATCACACACACTGATCCTGCAGAAATTGCTAACATGCTAGCAGACAGGTTTTCTGAACAAAATTCCCCTTTAACCTCTCCAAACATATCACAAACCATACCTTCAACAGCTACCCTGCCCTGCATATCTAAAGAACAAGTCATCAAATCTCTGTCTAAGGCAAAACACACAGCCTCTATGGGTTCTGATAACATCACAGGCTGCATTCTAAAGAAACAAAAACAGTAATTAACAACCGCCTTAGACACCCTGTTAAACCATAGCCTGAATACAGGATTTGTCCCAGGTGAATGGAAAACTGTGACCATTATCCCCCTTCACAAGGGTGGCTTAGCAACAGATCTGGGGAATTATAGACCCATAAGCCTGACCAGCCTTATGTGCAAGACCATGGAACGTATCATCATGGACTTCATAAATAAGGATATAGGTGACTTCCAAACACTTGATCCAATCCAGTTTAGCTTTGTAAAGGGTTAATCATGCCTGTTAACCTAGTAGACCTCTTTGAAAACATGACCAGGGCCAAAGATGAGGGCAAATATGTACACACACAGCATATCTGGACTTGGCAAAGGCTTTTGGCACAATCCCCCATTCGGGCATTATTGACAAACTCACTCACCTAAATGTCAACCCCTTTGTTGTTAAGTGGGTCACAAATTGGCTCACAAACATTGCATATACTATCAAAGTGGATGACTCCACCTTAACCAGCAGACCTGTCACCAGTGAGGTGCGACAAGGGTCAGTACTGGGCCTCCTTTTGTTTGGTTTTGCTTCTCGGACGTTCAGGCCAAAACAAAGGGGCTTTGGCCGACCAAGTTTGCTGCAAACTTAGTGTGATTGTTGATACCCAAATGATGCCAGTGTACTCCAAGAGGGGTTTACACAGACTAATAATTGGTGCCAAAGCCATGGACTCAAACTAAATAAAAAAAAAAAATCCATCATCATCCCTTTCAGTAAAAGCAATGTCCCTAATAACTATCAAATAAGCAACCATTCATTAAGTATGAACGCTGTAGTGAGGGATTTGTGCATACAAGTAGACCATGACCTGAACTTTGACCACCATGTGTCCACTGTATTAAAAAAGGTATTCTGTGTTACATATTTCATTAAGAAAGGCTTAGCCTCAAGAGCAAAAGATGTTATAGATCATCTAAGCAGCGATCATTTGCCATTGAAGCCTTTGAAAAAGAGGATTGAGATTTTTGTTTTTTCTTTTACTTGGTTTCCACTGAATATAGGACCCCAGCCATCTAACTCAGGCTATTTTTGCTGTGTTTTGCCTGTACTTCATCTGGGCAGTCTTCATCAAAACTCCAAATACACTCAGATTTCAGGTCAAAAGATCCACTAAGAGCACCCAGAACTGACACCACTAAATGGAACGCTGTAGCCTTCATAACAGCCCAGGATATACAGTCTTTTTTTTAAGACTCTTTTATCTACAGTCTTTTTAAAAACTAATATGAACCTGGGATAAGAACCATAGAGCCTAAGTTCATTAGCCCAAGATCCGGACAGAAGGGCACTCAAAGGCATTGTAGCCTAACCCACACCTGCGAGTAATCCTCCACTTAGATTTTATACCTAGGGGACTCGGTGACCAAAGCCTCTCTTAACTCATCAGGTGGTTCCTTGCAGTTACCACTAATTGTCAATTTTATAATGTGGATTAGTATTAGGATAGAAAGATAAGGCACAGCCTTAGTGAAAGTTATTTCTCATTTCAGACAAATACCTAAGCTGTTTCTCAGGTAAGTGTCACAGCATTCATACCCAACTATGACAACAGCATTTCTGAAGGAAAATAACAAACATTAACTCTTTTATTGTTCCTGATTCCTGTTAGATACACAGCTTTTCCAGTTACAATGGAAGGCCTGTCTGCCTTGACTTTTTTGGAAACACTTTCTATACACACAGCCCCACCGCTCAAAATGTACAAGATACCATTTATGCACCCACATACATACAAATAAGCACAAATACAGATTCACACATGCCCCCATGCCCCACGCACAGACTCACACATGCACACACACACACACACACACACACACACACACACACACACACACACACACACACACACACACACACACATACACACACACACACACACACACACACACACACACACACACTCACACACACACACACACACACACACACACACACACACACACACACACCTTTTCTTCCTTCAGTCCCTGGAATCAACTTTTTTTCTGGAAGACTCTCACTGAATTGCATTAATTTACAAATAAGCTGCTTTTTTATATATTTTTTTACTGGTTTGCTATCAAGATTTTAATTCAGTAAAAGAACATGCATATCAATGAATATCACAAAATCAATTGACAGATACAACCTGCCAACATATAGGGGTCAGTGTTGTCCTCCATGGATGAATATTAATAATCACATTTAAATATTAGATAAACATTAATTAAGATGTAAAGTGTCTTCCATGAGAAAGGTTATGTCATATTCTTGTTTGGTGTGCTAAGAAAGGTTTACCCGTAAGCCCACTTGTCCATGAGCTGAAAATGGTTTGAGGAGAGGTTCCAACTATTTAAGGGTGAGCACTGTGATGAATTTCCCTCACTTTCTCATCAGTGACTCACAGGATTGTTCCAGTCATTTGGACATCATTGTCAACAGGAAGATGAAACCCACTGGCAGCATCCACTCTGCTATGTTTCTTCTCGTCTTGTGTAAAAAAAATATATATATATATATATATATATATATATATATATATATATAAAATTATATAATTTATATAAGTAAGTATGTCATAGGATGATTTGATTATATGTGTAACTTCTTTGTAAAAATTCTTTGCTGTAATGGAGATTTATCCTTGGGTCTCTGCTGAAAAAGCGCACCTGCCCTGCCAGACTAACCCGGTTAACAAATGGCAAATAAAATAAATAAACAAATAAAGCAAAAATGCCATCCTTCGCATAGTTGAGGTTAGCAAGTTTGTAAGACAATCCTATGAATCTTTGAAAACATGACACTTTTTTGTCAAAAAAATCTTTTTAACCTGTAAACCACCCATTTAGTGTGCTACCATCTGATTCAGTGTTGTTTTTTTTTTCCCTACTGCTACATTCTAGCGTATACATTATCTTGTTTATACTGGTTTCTGATGAAGGGTTCCATTGCAGTAACTGATTTTACCCAGTTTTGAATTTTATTTTATGTTTAATAAAACAGCACAGTTACTGGCTAGCCCAGTCAATTGTTAATAATATGAGACAGTTCTGTTTGCAAAAGGAGTTGGGTCATTGCCTAGTTTTTTCATATATGTTAAAATTCAAGCTGCTTATTCTAAAGTGCTTAAATGTCACATTTACAGACATTATGTTGTGTAGCAAAGAGTGGGAACTGAGAAAGGTGTTATACCTGTCCTTCTGAAATCTGTAAATCTCTATCTCACTAAACCCAAACTGGCATATCAATACATATCTCTTGTTAGCTACTTCAATTTCCATCTGTCCTTCTAAAATGTTGTAACCTCCATTTCAGTAATCCCAAACTTGCATACCTAGACATATCTCCTGTTAGCTGCCTTATTCTCCAGTTTAAAGGCTATAATGAAGAAATATGTAACTATGAAATATGGTTCACTATTTATGTTGGCCAAGCACTACTTAAAGTAGCAGAGTATAGACAGATAGCTCTTTATCTACCCAGTTCAACCCCCAAACAATCTTAATTATTTTAATCTCTCTCTGTCTCTCTCTCTGTCTCTCTCTCTCTTTCCCAGTGTACTAAACACATAGTACGGCTGACAATTCCTGCTGCAAAAGTTAACACAATCTCACTACCAGGACAACTCCTGTCCAATCAAAACCATCCACAACTTTTCAGTTTTAGTCCAGTACCTATCTCGCTTGTAAGGAAGTTGCTTCTTAAACTAAAAACTACTTCTATAGCTGTAGACCAACTACCATCAGACAACCTAAAAATGGCTGCAGAAGTCATAGCCATCCCTGTGTCCATACTAATTAATAGGATACTTAAGCATCTATCAGCTATACGTTTGAATGATATGCACAGTGCTTTGTTCCAGTATATTCACAAGTATCCAGAACATTACTTTAATTTCATGGTGTTACAGTTTATCCAAACTAGTAAAAGAGGGGGAGATTTAGTTGCTTATACGGAATACTGTGAAACTTTATGGATTATTAACCTGGGTGCTGATAGAAACTCAGGGCTTAATGGTGTAGTGCCTTTAAAGTCTGTTCTTAAAACGTGTAGGCCTCAATTCTGATTTTAATTAATTAAGCATTGTGGTTAGTTGTTTGTGTTTTAAATACTGCTCTTTGTTTTATACTATTGTCTGATGAAGGGTTTTTTACCTGAAAGCGCCAACCTTTTTCTTGGATTAAAAGCTATGAGTTTCTATCCTGGTGGTCTGCTGAGTTTTCTTTCTTTTTGGGTTTACTTTTTACTACAACAGACCTTTGGTGCCGCAGTATCTGGCTGGTTCATTTGTCTGGTAAGTAAAGACAAATAAATAAATACATAAATAAAATTCTACAGCTGCATTTTACTTCAGTTGCAAAAGCACAACATGAAAAATGCCTTCATTTAAAATGCATGTAAGGCATTTTCCAACCATCAATTAAACTTAAAAGAAATGTGATATTTTCCCTCACCTCTGTATCAAAGTGCCCTGTACTGTCATGCTAAATCTGCTGGAGGGACACCCCCCCCCCCCCACACACACACACACACCTCTAGCCACACCAGCAGCCAGTATACTGCTGATGGTGAAGCTAAATTAACACTTTAACATATTGAACTCTAGCAGTGTAAAATTTCCCTAGAAAAGCAAATAAAGCCCATAACAAATACATTAAATGCTGTGGGTCACCTCAAGTGGTTAGAATTCAAAGATTTTATCTTTGTATCCGTAAACATTGTACCTCATTGATTGTTTGTGGAGGAAAACCATCTGGCAGGGGGTAACTGCATTCCATTAATGTACATGATTGGCCCTTCCCTGATCTCAGTTGTTCTCCAGCTACTATAGCCTAATTTTAAGCCAAACACACATCAAAATGCTACCTGTTGCAGTTAACTTATGTGTATGTTAACAGTAATCTATCAGCTTGTGTTACTGCCTTTAAAGTTATCAAGACTTGTCTAACCTCCTGTCTCTCTGCAGTTTTGCAGACTGTTTTCCTGGTAGTTACTCGATCGTATGCCAGCCCACTTCATTCAGGCCTCACTATGCTAGGGGTTCACTCTGCTAGCCTTCCCCCAATTCTCACCTATCCCACTACATCTAAACTTGTACCACTGTTATTCCACCTCCTCTACTCATCCTCCTATCCTGTGCCTAACTGCACTGTACAATCACAAACTGTTCTCATTATATACTCTTCATCCCCTTCTCATATCTCACCTTGCCCCCTCTCCATCAAAACCTACCTATTCTCTACACTATTGGTGATGCACATTAACTCATCTCACAATATTACACAGTTTTTATCACTATTCCCCTCCTGTATCACCTTATTCATCGTCGTCCTCTGACTCCTAACATCACCACCAGAAGTAATAACAAATAAGCTCACTGCAACCATGACTTCATCCTCAGCGATTAACCATCCTCCCACTAGCTATTCAAAAATCTCTTTAGGCTCATTTCCCATAATTCCATTCCACTGTTGTGACCCAAAAACACTAAAACATGTCAATCCCAGTGTCAAGGTAATACTTCTATTCATCACTGCTAAAAATGCCATAATAAACAAACTTTGTTTCTTCACCATACAACAATATGGTGACATCCACCCCCAACTCAAGTCCCAACCAAACCACAAACCAAAAGAATACACCCTAAAATTTAAAAATAGTCCCTCCAAACCTTAGATGCGTATGCAACAAAATCAGAGATTTTCATAAATGGATGACACAATACAACCCAGATATCCAAGCCACAGCAGAGACATGGCTAAAACCTGAAGTAAAAGATGCTGAAATACTGCATTATGGTTATAATATTATTAGGTTCACTAGAACACATAAAAAGCATGTGGAATAGCTATAATCTTCCCATTCACAGTAACTTCATAGACATGCACAATCCCATAATTTGGAAAAACAGAAATCCTAATATCATTCCTAAAATGTAAGCGTCAAGAGCATATGCATTGCTGTGCTATATATTCCCCCAGCACAGAACATTCCAATGCTGGAACAAAAATACTATCGTGTTGAGCACATACAGTCACAAATGAAATTATTCTCCTGAGTGATGTAAACAGTGACAGACACTCCTGATTTACAAATTCGTCAATGAACAGCATGAACCTGTTTGGATTCAATCAACTTAATGCACCAATAAGATATGGCAAAAATAACTCCCAACAATCTATCCTGGACTAGATTCTGTTAACCAACCTATCTAATTTTATGTCGTGAGGTACTCTCCCTGATACACTAAGTGACCACCTGCCAGCTTATAGCCATAGGAATACTACACAACTAACAAAGGAATATAAGCTCAAAGCTACTTGTATTCTCACCAGTTTCTCCAAAGAATCTTTCACTGAAACTCAGAAAGCAGTTAATTTGTCTATCTTAAAAATATCCCCCTCTTAAATGATGCAGCCGAATATTTCAATGCAGCATTTTTTTTAAATATTCTTAACACTGTCACTCCACAGCGTACAAAAAAGGATTAAAAATAGCCATACCCTATGGCTCACCAGCCAGTGCAGACTCCTTATGAGAGACAGAGACAAAGCATGGATTAACTGGCAAAAATATAAAAATGCAATCGTAATCAAAAGAATACAGACATTGAAGCACAGCAGAAAAATAAAATAATTTAATATGAATAAAAAAGTAACACTGTAACAGAGGTAACACTTTCATGATAACATACCCCAATGACAAGCCTCTTACAAATTTATACTACAAAGAACAATCAAGTCATACCAATTATAACTGTCCATTCAATTTCAAAAGGGTATATATAATAAAAATAAGAAAAATCATACACTGACCAAATATATGTATGAACAGTGATATCTATACATATGTTTTGTTAGTGTATGATTTTCTTATCATGGTCTGATGAAGTGATATTTTATCATAAAAGCGCTTACCTCTAGTATTGTGTTACTGTTTTATTCATATTAAATTATTTTTTATTTTTCTGCCATGTTTCAGTGTCCATATTCTTTCGATTACGATTGTATTTCTGCTTGTAACATGGACACTGTTTACTCGAGTTGTGCTGCCTTTTGCATGTTTAAAGTATAAAAATGACAAAAACTGGCAACTACTCAGACAGCTACAAAATCAAGTCAGGAAACAAGCTGATAGAGATAAAAAGTCTTCTTATACTCACCTACAAGATAGCCACAAAAACAACCATGCAAATCATGGCCCTCTATTTCCTCTTTCATCCTCCAAGGTAGAAAAAGGATCCCAGACCATACTCAGATATTCCCTGTCTTCAGACAGCTACCTATTTCAATATATATGTCGTAGAATGCATAGCCAACTTAACCTCAGACATCTAACACACCCCTTTCCACAAAGCTAACTTCCCGACTTAGACTCTAGTACATCTCTTTCACAAAACTCACCTGAGCGCAACATCTTTGATACACACATAGTCAACTCCACCCACTTTACCTTTCAACCAGTTTCTATAACTTTTATAGCAAAGCTTTTACATAAACTAAAACCTTGTTCTTCTTCAGCTGACAACCTTCCTATGCAATACTTAAATCTAGCTGCAGATGCAGTAGCATACCCACTCAGCATTCTTAGTGATAGATCAATTACAGAATCCTGTGTCCATGACTTATCAAAAACAGCACATATTACCCCCTTACATAAAGAGGGGTAATTCCACTGACATTACAAATTTCAATCCCATAGCCATGCTGGCTCCCATCTCTAAAATCCTTAAAAGATGCATAAATCAATAATTTCTCCAGTATCTCTTGCAACATAGGATAATCACCAGTATGCAACATGGATTTGAACCAGACCACAGCACCTCCACTGCATTACTATCATTTACAGACACTGCCAATGAAGCTCACAACTCTAATAAACTTATATCTACAGTATTTACAGATCTATAAAAAGCCTTTGACATGCTCTCTCAGACTAAACTCCACAATCAACTTCATACCCTGTGTCTATCATCTGTATCTATTCAATGGTTCTCTAGCTACCTTGTCAAAAGGCAACAAGCTGTAAAATGGCAAAGGTCCATTTCTGAATACATTACCACTTCCACAGCAGTCCCACATGGATCCATCCTTGGCTCTCTAATATTCAATATTTGCATCAATAACCTATAATCATCTTCTTGTAAAGGCACTTTGATTAAATATGCAGATGACTCTACCATCATCTGCTCATCAAACACTTTAACTCATCTCCAAGAAATCACTCAACAAGCAGTCATCTCCTTTGAAACTCTTGCTCAACCCCCCCACCCAGAAAAAAACAAATGCCTCCTCCTTTTTACCTTAAAAACGCACACCTGTAACAAAGCATTTTTTGAAAATTCTTTTGGCAAATGACATTGAAATTGAATTAGTTCACCATACAAAACTGTTATGAGTCATAATAGATGAAAATCTTAAATTTGACCTCCATATCACAAAAATTACTCTAGCCAAGCCTAACTTCTGCATCCCTAACTATGGAGCCCCAATTCTAATGTTCTACAATTATCTGTAAAAAAAAAAAAAACTTGGAAGCTGCTACAGTAAAATTGACAAGTTTGCTAATAATTCATCCTCCTTTACCCATCACAGTAAAGATCTGCATACCCTTAGCTGGCTGGAACTCCACCCTCCAGCTCTCCTACATTAAACTTACAACAATACATAAAATCATACACAAACCATTAGCCTGCCCAGCTCTTACCCTTTAATCAACATATATGTCTCTAAAAAAACTCTCAGATCAGAAGACAATATCTCATCATAAATAAATCAAATAAATCCCCAGGAGAAAGCCTATAGTTATACTCAGCAGCATAAAAATCGAACTCCCTATCTCTAACCTCCAGAACCATTTCTAACCTACCCACCTTTAGATGGTCCTTAAAAGAATACTTTAAAAAATCATAAACCTGCTTCTGTACCAGTCCTGGCTTCACTTACTCACTATACTTCACTCACCTCCTTCAACCTAAGTCACACCTCACAACCCTCTCCAAACTCCTACTCCACTCCTTTCACCCCTTCCACTTAAGTCACACCTCACCGCCCTCTCCAACCTCCTACATCTCCTTTCTTTTGCTTTTCTCACTAGCTTATCTTATCCACTTTCCCTCTGCAGACCTTTCCTCTACCTATTTCTCTTTTCTCCCTGCTCACCTAAGCCACCTGAAGACATCCTACCCTGTACTCTTCTATAATCTCCTTTCTTTTTTCAATCTTGCTTCTTTATATAACCATATAAACTCTCTCTCACCCTAGACCATTCAGTTTCCCCTAACTGTCTGTAATCATGTTGTCCCTAATATTTTTTTAATATCTTATAGAACTGTCTCAGGTCTCATTTATTATATACTAATTGATATAACAAATAATGAGTAATGAGTTTTTCCTCACATATTTTCTCTAACTCATGCTATTCTTTTTCATTGCACTCTACTACAAGACATATGCTCTTTGTTTTTCACATTAGAACAGTTTTCCACTGCTATGTTTTGTTGTGTTAACATGATAATTTGTGATTTAAAATGTTTGTAATTGATTTTTGAAAAATTGTGATTGTGGGCCTCTGCTAAAAACGGTCACTTTCTGGCCCAGTCAGACATTCCCAGTAAACAAACGCCAAATGAATAAATGAATAAGTTAATTAATTAATTAATTAGAATAGTTGCTACGTATGTTGTACATACAATATTTTGTAAAGTGTGGTAGTAGAAAAGCATTATGAGTAATGTTGACACGTATCATATATGCTAGAGAAATTATCCATATCTCATTATTTATCATGACAGTAATACATTTTAGCTTAAACATTCATGTCATGACTAATTGTATAAGCTGTGCCAAGCATAACCTACTGTTATTCTCTGTACATCACCTTTCCAAAAAATTGCCAGCACATAAAATCCTGATGATTTCTAAAGTAAATGCTACTTGTGATGTTGCAAGCAGATGTGGAAAGGATGAATGTGTCATGGTAATGCTACAGTACTTTGTTCCTTTCTACATATATACTTTAATTGTGTTATTTTGCAATACAACTTATATGGACTTTTTTTATATTTGTGCACCACTCAGCAGAGCACAAAGTTCTTGGCTGAAGGACAAATGGAATACTTTTAATAGCTTGTTTAGCACAAACTAGCCTGGCACTAGTTTTTGACTGTCAGCCCTCTGGATAGTACTATGTGTAGAAATTCCACCTACTATCTAACTTTCTCTGTGGCACAACGTGTAACTGTAGTTAGCTTAAAGAAAGAGCACAGGTGATGCAGGATTCATGGCGGGTTTACAGATAATTTTACTGAGGGTGGTCAGAATTAATATTGACACAGATTTTGTTATATGAATATGTTGTTATTGCTGTTAAAAAATCTACTATTCCCAGTAGTAATACTAGCATGTGAAATGAATGAGCTGAAATATGAAACAGTCTACATTGTGATAACAGAAAAGCATCAGCATGCTGAAAAATGAATTAGCTATAAAGGAGTAATTCAAAACATTTGCCAAGTAGTAATCCAGATGGATACTTTAAGCTTCATTGGAAATTATGGCACTATTAATTGTATCTACTGTATAAAATAATAATGTTATGTCAGCTGCTGTCTGTCCCCTTTGCATTAGTTGGCAATACCTGTAGTCCAGATAATGTGTCACACTCCTATTAAAGTTGTGATGTGACAAGGAGATGTGAGAAGGAAGAATGTGCCATTGTAATGCCCTACTTGCTCTAGTCATTACCATATATACTCCTTAATTTATTTACATTTCCTTAAACTGTTTTCAAATGTATTTATTCATGTACTTGATATTTTTAATGCACCTTTTGCATTTGTGTGCTGCTCATCTGTGTGCAAATATGATTCACAGCTGAAAGAAAAAAGTGAAACTTTTAATTTAAATACTTTTTGCAGTACCTTTTATTCTGGTGATGATGCACAGCCATCAGCACTCTGAATAGATACTGAGTGAGCAATTCCACCTGTTAGCTCCCTATCACTGTGGCACCAGGTTTAAGTGCAATGAGTTTAGATAGAAAAGATAGATGATGCAGAGTTTGAATCCCGTGCGCGGATGATTTATCAAAGTGTGTCCGAATGGCATTTTTCCTAAAATGTTGATGAAGAATGTCAAACTAAATACAAATGAATATCATATATGTTTCTTGCCAAAAAGGTATCATTAATGGTTGCTGTACAAGTACAGTATAGTGTGTGTAAATTATGTTAGACGTAACAATGATGGCATTTAATTTAAATTGCACTCCCATAGATATGATGTACACAGTAGTTTTGTTGTACTTACTATTCCCATTACATATCATAACATTGTTTTAGACACTATGTCTCGTGAAGTATGTATGCATATAACATAAACCACCATGTGTTACTCAGGTGATGCAGCTCCGTGCATCAGAAATGTATAACATAAACCACCATGTATTACTCAAGTGATGCAGCTCAGTGCATCATAAATGTATAATATAAACCACCATGTGTTACTCAGGTGATACAGCTCCGTGCATCAGAAATGCATAATATAAGCCACCATGTGTTACTCAGGTGGTGTAGCTCCGTGCATCAAAAATGTATAATATAAACCACCATGTGTTACTCAGCTGATGCAGCTCCATGCATCAGAAATGTATAATATAAACCATTGTGTGTTACTCAGGTGATGCAGCTCAGTGTATCAGAAATGTATAATATAAACCACCATGTGTTACTCAGGTGATGCAGCTCCATGCATCAGAAATGTATAATATAAACCACCATGTGTTACTCAGGTGATGCAGCTCCTTACATCAGAAATGTATAATATAAACCACCATGTGTTACTCAGGTGATGCAGCTCTGTGCAACAGAAATGTATAACATACATCACATGTGTTACTCAAGTGATGCAGCTCCATGCATCAGAAATGTATTTACAACCACAGATACTGCCTTTTACATAGAAATGTAGTCCCATGACAACCAAAAGTCACACACATTCAGACATCTATGAAACAAAGCTACATTCATTATTTAAATAGTGCATCTCTCATTACTACTGTAAGCTCCCCTGTGGCACTGACAGTAAGTAAACAAAGTTTAACACTTTATCCTTCTTTTTCTGATGGTTCAATTCCAAGATAGTACTATTCAGTCTTACTCCTGTCTAAGTCCCAACAACCCAATATGTCAAAACTTATGCCATTTCTCCTCCAAATAACAAGGACTATAACAAACACCATACAGGATGTCATTGATTAACATCTGAACATGTGTCATTAGTTTGAGCATCACATATGGCCGAATCTCATTGCCATATTCACAACTTTCAGGCTATTTGATGAAATCAATGCCATTGTGTCTGGCAAGCAATTTTTATGCTTACAGTCATGCAAATGCAGCTTACAGTGCTGTGTGTCTTTGTGCAAGGCCATTATATGTGAGATCTAAACTGGGCTCCAATTCAGGCACTAGTTCTAGCTTGATTTCTGCCGAAATGTCAGGTGAAGGACGTGAAATTCCTGCAGTTAGAGCACAAATGTGGGATATTGAGTAGTCCAGAATTTTTTTAGCAGTCCCCATGATGTGCTACAGCCATAGCCTGCTACAGAAGGACTATACCTGGTCTCAGTATAAAGGTGAGGCTTGGAACAGCCTGGCCAAGGCTGTCTTAGGTAGACTTCAGTTATGAAAGGAAAGGGCACAAGGGTAGAATCAGCTATTGCAAAGTCATTCCCACTGACACAATCAACTGACAGCACAAACCACTGGTTGCCACAATCAGCTGCAAGCAGTGGACAGAGAAGGCTCTGAGGCCAACAGATACCAGTCTGAAGAGCTGGAAGTTGACTAGAGAGAGAAAAAAAAACAACAGTTCAAGGAATTATTCAGGGATCTAGCACCTCAAGAAGAAAAGGAAATGGGTGGAGTTGAAGAACAATGGCAGCACCTCAAAACAGCATGTGTGAGGACTAAAGAGCAGACATGTACCCAAGACAGGTATGGAAATAAGGTACACAGAGAAAGCAGGTGGTAAGAGACAGAAGCCAAAACGTCATCAGAAGAAAGAAGGAGAGCAGGAAAAAATGGCTGACAGAAAGATGAACCAGGACAGGAAGGAACCAGGCTGGCTATCAAAGAGGCAAAGCAATAGCAAAGAACAAGGCATCAGGGCACTCTACCAGCTTCTGGAAAGTGTCTCATTAAATGGCACAAAGAAGCTATATCAGGTTACAAGACAAAGACAGAAAGATAAAGAAGATAGTCAGACACCTTTCACAAGGGATGCCAGCAGCAACCTGCTCACCAGTCCCTAGGACAGAGGCAGATGGAAGGAGTACTTCCAGTAGCTTCTGAATGAGGAAAAAAACACAGAAGCTGTACTGCCCAGGCACAACCTACAATGAGAGAAGAGGAGAAGCCCACCATAGAAGAAGTAAGAACAAAACTAAGGAAAATGAAGTCAGGGAAAGCAGTAGGCTCAGATGAGGTCACAGCAGACATGATAAAGATGTTGGGTGAGATGGGGTGTAATGGCTCCTGAGGGTACTCATAGCAGTATGGAGAAAAGGGTATATCCCAGATGACTGGAGAATAAGTATACTAGTCCCTGTGTTCAAGGACAAAGAGGTCTTTTACAACTGTGGACAGTGCAGAGGTACCAAACTCCTGTCACAGTACATACTAGTTCTGGAGAGGGTGACTGATAAACAAATACACAGAGTACTTAAAAGTAAGATGGTAGATAAGCAGTCTGGGTTCAGATCAGGATGCAACACATCTGATGTTTCCAGTAAGACAGATAGTTGAGAAGAAGCTAGAGATGAGGAAAGAGTCCATCTGGAATTCCTACACTTGGAGAAAACATATGACAAGGTCCCAAGAAAACTGATTTTGACAGTCCTGTGGTGGTTTGAAGCCCATTAAACATTGATATAATTACTGTCATTATGTAAAAGAACCCAGTGACTCAAGTATGAACAGGGTGCTGTCTCACAGATGGGTTCTCAGTGGCATACATCTGAGTTCACCTCTGAGTCCACTGCTGTTCATATTGGTGATGGACTACATTAGCAAATAGGTCAGAAGAGACAGATCAACAAACTTACTGTATGCAGATGATGTGGCATTACAGTCAAAATCTGAGCAAGAACTTCAGCAAAGGATAGGGGAATGGAATGCAAAACTGAGTACAGATAAGACAATTGCTATGGCAGCAAATAAGGAAGTCAGAAAAAGCTGAGAAGTGAAATAGAGTGGAAAATAATGGAACAGGTTAACAGCTTCAGATATGTGGGAGGAGGAGTTGAGGTGAAGGGATGTCTGAATGTGGAAGTCAAACCTGGAACCAGAGGGGCTGCAGGCAATTGGCACAGAGTGACAGGTGACGTATATGACAGAAGAATGACAAAGAAGCTGAAAAGTAAGGTGTACAATGCTGTGGTATGACTAGTACTACCGTGTAGTTCAGAAACCTGGGCAGTAAAGGCAGAGCAGCAGAAGAAGGTAGAGGTGATGGAGAGGAAGTGCCTGAGACAGGTGGCAGGATGCATGTTGTAGGACAGATAAATAAGGACATAAGAGCAGAGCCAAAGTAGCTGTAATTATAGAAAAGGTCAAAGAGATCACGGTGGTTTGAGTACATGTGCTGAAACGCAGAAGACAATCTGATGAAGAGGACTTGGGACAGACCAGAAGAATGAAGAGGAAACAAGGATGTCCAGCAAAGAGGTGGATGGATTTGGTGAGAGAAGTCCTGTGACAGACAGGCATGAGTGTCAAAGAAGGTAGGAGACTGGCACTGAATTGACAGAGATGGTGACAGTTGATATGACACCCCGACCCCTTGTAGGAAATGGGGAAAAGAGGATTAATGATGATGATGATGATGATGATGATGATGAGTGCGGGACTTAATAAATAGGAGTCCCTGTGTTGTGTCCTAAGATAATCATCCTGTCTGTAAACGTTATTGCAATACTGCCAAACGATTGAATTGCAATTGTAATTTGTACAATTCTGCAATGTTTTTTTCATAGGTTCTTAGGTTGGTACTAGGCTATTAGCCTTAGGGCCTATACAAGCCTAGCCATAACAATTCCCTGGCTATTTCTTCCCACAAAATTTACTTCCCTGGACCCCTGTCTAGCAGGGTGACTGACGTGATCCCCGGGGTGAATTTCCTATCTCCCATCCAATCGTCAAGGTTCTTTTTGAAGAGGGCCAAGGAGGTAATCTGCTTGACATGCATGGGCAGTCTGTTCCTGAGTCTGGGGAGTCTCTGGGTCAGGAACCTATCCCTCCAGCATGTTTTGTTCATTGTGATGACAAGGTTTAGATCCCTGGAGCGTGTGGCTCTGAGGGATTGGGATTTCTTTAAGTGAAGCATGTCCAACAGCTCTGGGTTTGACACGGCCTTATATGTTAAGCAGAGATCGCCTGTGAGTAGACAATATGTGACAGAGTACAGCTGGAGTTTTTTTAGATGGTCAGCATAGGGCATCTGCTTTAGCACTGTCATTCTTTTAGTGAGGTATTTCTGCGGCCTTTCCAGTTGTTGCAGATGTCTTGAGAGGTACATACCAAACAGGGCATTGTATTCTATAATGGGTCTAATGAGGGATGATTACAGTGGGACAATGACCTCCTTTTTTCTGGATGAAAAGCCCTTAGTGATGAGGTGTGCCACATAGAAGGATTTCCTGACTGTTTTGGCGATGTGGTTATCGAAGGTGAGACCACTGTCCACCTGTGTCCCTAAGTCTCTTATCACACTTTCAGTGTTTAGTGTACTGCCACCTATGTGATTATTCACAGGTACATTTTTTTCCCAAAGGGGATAACTATACATTTCTTGGCATTGAGCTTGAGTCCATGGCTCTGGTACCAAGCATCTGTTTCTGTAAGGCCCTTTTGTAGAATATCTACATCATTTGGGGATTCAGTAAAGGCTCTTAGTTTTCAGTCATCTGCGAACTTTGTTAGCCAGAGACACTTAGTGTTGGCCTGTACTTCAGACAAGTAGATGCCAAACAAGAGTGATCCCAGGAATGAATCCTGAGGTACTCTACATGTCACTTGCCTGGAGTTGGATTTGGAGTTGGCTACTTTTACAGTGTGGGCTCTGTCAGTAAGCCAGTTGGCAACCCATTGAGTGACATAAGGATTAATGTCCAGCTTAGTAGATTTATCTATAATTCTAGAGTGGGGGATGGTGTTGAAGGCCTTGGCGAGGCCAAATAGGCTGTGTGGACCACCTTACCCTCATCCACAGCTCTGGAGACTGATTTGAAGATGTCAGTAAGGTTCAGGAGACAAGATTGGCCCTTCATGAACCCGAATTGGGTGGGGTCAAGTGTTTGAAAGTTGACAGTGTCTTTGTTTATACGTTCCATGATAATACGTTCCATGACATTGCAGATCAGGGTCATCAGACTGATGGGGCAGTAGTTCCCAGGATCCAGTGTGGATCCCCCCTTGTGGACTGGAATAACTGTAGCTGTGCGTCACTCAGTGGGCACAAAGCCTGAGGTGAGGCTATGAATAAACATGACACTTAGGTGAGGTGCCAGTTCATTTTATAGATCATGTAGCACACAGCTGGGGATGTTGTCTGGTCCCATGGATGCTGTATTAGATTTGTTGAGTGTGTTTTTTACCTGTGTGGCCATTATTACCAGAATTTGGAAATCGTTCGGTATTGAGATGGGCCCTTTAGAGGGTGAGAGGAGGGTGA
This sequence comes from Protopterus annectens, assembly GCF_019279795.1. NCBI lineage: Eukaryota > Metazoa > Chordata > Ceratodontiformes > Protopteridae > Protopterus > Protopterus annectens. The sequence goes on along the minus strand of NC_056741.1, from coordinate 187,868,239 downwards.
AATTGGCACTGAATCCATCTGCCAGGATATTGGCAATATCCTTGGGATCAGTATGCTTAATGCCATTCTGTTGTAGCTCAGAGCAGATCTGAACAATGCCATTTAGCTTCTTGACAAAGCTATAGAATGATTTGTGGTTCTCTTTGGAATCTTTGGCAATTTAATTTTTATAACTAGCTTTGGAGGATTTTATGAGGGATCTCAGCTTCTTACTGAGGCTGGTAAGGGAGCATTTTGCATTCTGGGATTTTCCTCTTTTCTGCAACAGTTTCTTCCTTTTGTTGTAAAGTTTGTTTATGTCAGGGGAACACCAGATTGGTTTCTTTTTTTGGAGGAGAGCATCTTGGTTCTATCTGGGATGGCATGATTCATGCATGAGTGGATGTGCTCATACAGCGCCTTAGTGTAGGATTCAGCAGTCGAACTTTCAGTTCCCGTCTGCATGGGTGTCATGAAGTTTGTCACTTCTGACTTGAGTAGCATGAAGTTGGCTTTGGAGAAGTTTTCTACGGAGGTTTCCTTACTGGGGGGTGGGGGAGGGATGTGGATGTCAATGGTGATTAGTTTATGGTCAGACCTGACCAATGAGGGGTTGACCATAGGTTTGGAGCATGGATTTCCCATGTTGGTAATGACCAGGTCTAGGATATTGGAGCCACTGGTGAGACTATGGATTAGTTGATCCAGGGCATTGGAATTTATGAATTCCAAGAACTGTTGGACAAAGGTGTTGGTACATGTGTAGTTTTCCCAGTTAATGACAGGGTAGTTGAAATCACCCAGTATTAGGGTGTTTGGTTGTATCTTAATATTTTCCAGTATGTTTAGAAAGGTGTAGTGAGAATCTTGGGGCATGGTGAAAAATCTGTAGCAAGCTACAGTTTAGATTGCAGTCTTACCTAGTGTCAGTTGCACCTGGAGAATTTCAGACGCATTGTGTTGGGCAACTAGCCTGGTGGTGTGAATATCCTTGGTGAATATGAACACTCCTCCACCTTTAGTGTTTTGGTCCTGGTTTGGTGGCCAAAAAGTGTGGTAAGAGTAGCCTGGTATTGCAGGGGTGCTCTCTGGAACAATGAGGTTTCAGTTACTGCACAGAAATCGATTTTCTCCATTTTTAGGAATGCCTCTAGAGAGTGCATTTTGAGGTTTAGACTTCTAGCATTGAGTAGCATTACCTTCAGATTTTGCATGCTTGTACCTGTTACAGTGGTGGTTTTGTCCTTTGAACTTTGCCTAAAAAAGGCACTATAGGGGTAGCAAGAGCCTTGGCCAGTAACCTGAATCCCAGAGGTGACAGGTTCTGACCATCTTTGGCAAAGCATCGTGGTCTGTTGATCATGTCATGCCAGCCAGACAGATATTGGATCCCCTTTGAATGAAAACAGAAGCTTAGCCAATTGTTGAAGTCAATCATTTTGTCCTTATACTGTGGTATCATTCTGGGCAAAGGCAGGATGCTACTCAGGGTTAGGGTTTTACCTGCCTAGGCCACATGATCCGAGAGCTTTTCCAAGTTTCTTTTCATGTAGTCCGGGAAGGTATGTCTCAAGTCTTTCACTCCAACATGGATAATGACAGAGTCATATTTGTATTTGTTGTGGAGTGACTTGAGTGCATGCATTATGTGGCGGATCCTGTCACCTGACAGGCATCTGATTGTAATTTTTTCCTTGTTCAGCCTGGTGAGTGAGACATCAGTGTGCCTGACTATAGAGTCACCTAAAGTGTTGGGTATGTTGTCTTGCCTTAGGGGCTGTTGTTGGGTGGCACACTGGTGTTGTGAGCTATGTGGCACTTTGATTGTGAATGGTGTTTGTTTGCATTACAGCTTCAGAGGTCCTTGTTGCTTGGGCAGGTTACTGATAAGGGCCTCCACATATGAGGGTTTAGTGTTGCTATGTGAGGGTGTTGGTGGTGTGCATTTAGAAGGGCTATGTGTTGCTTGAGGTGTAGTGCAGGTGTTAACCTTCTCATCTTGACTGTCTAGCACAATCTTGGGTGGAGAGAGTTTTGCTTCCAATTTGGCTATGTAAGTCCATCTCTCACAGGTTGTAGTTTTGGGTGATAGGAGGAGAGGTTGTCTGTGTACATGAGGCAATTGCTGCATTGCCCCAGTATGCCCAGATTCACCAGGTGTAAAGGAGAAATCACCGGAAGCTGACCCTTGGACATGCCTAGATTGGTGCTTTTTTTTGTAAAGTACAAGTGCTGTTTTCTCTTACCTTAGCAAAGTACTTTGCAATTATAAGCTGTTTAGTGCCTACGATTAATTTCTCCTTATTAACAAGGAGAGTTGAGTGCTTGTATCAGTTTAAGGATTCCTAGTGCTTTCCAGCAGGTTTTAGAACAAGTGCAAGTCACAGGGATGCTTAAAGGTAAGATGAAAAAAATGGTTTATCCTAAACACTGCAGTGTGCACTAGAGGAGTTAGATGTGGAAGTAGGTAACTTAAGTTTTACCTGTCTAAAAAGGTAAGTTTTAGTGGAGGGTCATTATTTTTAAAACAGCAAGATAGATTGAAAGGGGGTGGTCACTTTTGTATTCTGGTACTATGGAATACAGTAGGATGGTCAATAAACTTAAATAGTTGAAGGGGAGTGATTTTACAAAATGATAATTTTGCGCTTACTCACTCAAGCCAGTAAAAACAGAGAGGAAATGAGATACATGGTCAAATTAACATAAGGGGCAGGCAACTAGAATGGCTGTGATGTTTAAGAACACAACAGTAGCCGTGTGGGAGGGTGGGGAAAAGATTTCTGCCTGACTCACAAGAGACAGAGCTGTGGTCTCTTTTCAAAGTTTTAATATGCAGTTAAAAGCAAAATACAAGTAAGACACAAGGTAAAGAAAACAAATCACAGTATTCAAAATAGAAAAAGGCAATAAAGTAATGCAAAATACAACAAATAAAAAACAAAACTAACCTTTCCCTCACAGCAAAGTGTAGCAGAGTCTGGGTGAGCCTTTCTAGTAAAGCTAATACTAACAGTATACATGTAGTTTTGTGTTTCTTATGTTATTAACCCACCAACAGTCTCATGTCCACACATGTTTTTACTCTCCTTCCGATTATTTATCCAGATATATGTGAATGTCTTTTCTATTGTCATATTATATTCCTATCATGTTTAATTACAAATCTCTGCCTTCAACTCCATGTACAATATATCATTAACATGCTATTTAAATAGTGCAGCAAGAAAACATTTACGAAAACATTCCATCCCCAGCTGGAAGTCTTATTACATCACCCTAATTCCTGTATGTATTCTTACTTTGTCTACTCTCCTCCACCGTCTGAATCCCTGTATTAATCACTTTGTGGTACAGAGCAGGACACATTCAAAATGAGGAACACCTAACACTAACACACCATAAAGATGTTCATAAATGTGTATAAACCAAACTCTTATGTCTCTCTCTCTCTCTCTCTCTCTCTATTTCTGTCTCTCTTTCTCTCATCATCCCTTCCGTTTCATGACTTTATTTGATGGATGTTATGTACATCATATGCAATTTTGATAGTCATTACTACATTGAAGCCTAATGGCTATACCTCACAAGACATTATCCTACATGCATAGTTAGGATGTCTGCTGCATCATAATACTTTTAACAAAAATATTGTGGACATCATAGTTATGCGGCTGCATTTCTAACCACATAGTCTCATTTCCATGTTTAACACATTTTACATATAATATCCTAGGGTTATATGTGAAGCCGTCAAACATTGCTGATACATTTCTTGCAATAAACACATTTATGATACCCATTTGTGTTTAGTTTTATCTTCCTAATTAAAATGTTGTGAAAATTATCCTGACTCTCTTTGTAACAGTATCGGTTAGTTGGATTCAAACCCGCAAATCACTTTTTTTGTATCTAGACTGAATACTCTTTCAGTTTGCACCACAGAGACATGTGACAAGTGGAATTTTTCCACTTAGTACTGTCCAGAGTGTTGATGGAAGTGCACAGCTGCCAAGCATGTATACATTACAGAAAGCGGACAAAATTACATTTTTCAGCTCCATCCTTCAGCAGTGAACCCTGTCTGTGTGCTTTCAAGCAGTGCACAAATACAGAAGGCAATAATAAAGGAAAAAAATAACTTTTTTTGATAACATTTGAAAGGAAGATTAACACAGTTAAAGTGTATATCTCCCAAGGACCAGAGTAAGCACTGTCATCGCAAATGAGTAAGTCATGAGACATGAAACATTAACAAAAGACAAATAAGTTGTGGATGTCATCACAATGAGACAGGGGCACCTTTACTGCTACTTTCCATTCTAAGTTCAACACCTCAAAATAGAATTACACATGTCCTAATACTTTGCCATCATCCATGCAAATGAGCTTCTCAGTGGAGTAGTTGAAAGAGATTTTGAACAAATATGACGATTAAAATTCTAGTTCCAAGCACTCCAAGAGAATCAATGACACAGGTGGTCCCAGCAAGATAATTTATTTAGCACTTTTGTCAGATTGTAGCTAAAGACTTTACCATTTTCTAACATATTTTTAATAGTCTAACCCCTTCGGAATACAATACATGGTTTGTGTCCAAATTTGTCAAGTAAGCCATCCTGCCTACAAAAAATGTGCCAATTTTTACAGAGAATATCATAAATAAAATAATGATCAACAGAAAACTTTGTAACAAAGGACCCACAATAGTCATTAGAAATGGTGCCTGGAAGGGGAATCAAATCATTGTGATCGTATACACCCCTACCCATATTTTTATTGTATAATAATGGAAAAATAAACCTGTTCTTCCTTTTAGTTAAAATTTCCTTTTTAACCCTTTCTATTAAACTAGTAGGATAATCTCTTGACCTAAACATCTCCGTGAGAATACCACATTGTATCTTAAACGCTGTATCCCTTGTAACCATACGTGCAATTCTGACAAATTGACCTTTTATAACACCTTTTTTAACATGTTCAGGATGGCAGCTCTGGTAATGTAAACTGTTGCATTATGTCGGTTTTCCAAATCTTTTCTAAGTTCAATGTCCAAAAAATTAATAACATCGTAACTCTGAACATAGGTGAACTTTAAAAAGGTAGTGGTGTTATTTAAATATGCCATAAATTCCTGAATTTCAGTTTTGCTCCCTATCAACATAAAAAAGAAATCATCCAGGTAACGTAAATATAAAACCCATTTGCCCCTATAATTGGAAGAAAATAAATACTTTCTTTCCCATATTAACATCACTATATTTGCAAATATGGGGACACATATTGCCGCCATAGCAACGCCTGATCTTTGCTAGAAATATTAGCCCTCAAAACAAACAAAATTATTTCTTAAAATAGTATCCATAAAATTAACCAAGACATCAACTTGGTCATTAGTAAACAAATGAGAATCAAATAAAAATCCTTGAAACCAATCGATGCCCAATGTGTGGGGAATCACGCCGAACAAACTAACAACATCTATTGTTAAAAAAATATCCTCTTCATTATATTCCAAACTATTTAGCTTTTTCAAAATATGTCACAAATGGTCCTCCCCCTTCAGGACATCCTTTAACATAGTGTCTATATATCATAAAGAGTGAGTTTTTGATCCATGTGCACATACAATTGGTCTTTGGGGGGGTCTTGTTTGTTCTTGTGTATCTTTTTTTGTGGGGGGTCTTGTTTGTCCTTGTGTATCTTCGGAATGCCAAAGATACTCTGTACTTTAGGGTGTTTGGTAAATAAAAATCCACAACATCATGGTCTAACTGACCCTGATCTTCCATGTCCTTAAGGGTCAAGTCTATTTTCTTGTAAGAAATGTTGACCATATTTAAAGATACTTCCTCATATAAAGCATCATCCAATAAAAACACATTCATCCTATTGATATAATCATTCTTAGACATTATCACAACCCCACCCCCCTTGTCTGGTATCATAACTCGTACAGATTTATCTTTACAAAATCTTAACAAAATAGTTCTTTCACTAACAGTTAGATTATCATGTAACTCATCTAAATTACAGTTGAGTTGTTGTGTCTTTCAGCTTTTCCCGGTTAGGGGTCGCCACAGCAGAACTCTGGACTGCTAATGATTGGCAGTAGATTTTTACGTGCCGAGTTGCCGGCCCTGACGCACAACCTTCAATGAAGGTACGCCCATTCATGCATGTCTCCACACAGAAGACGCTCTAGCTGAGAATCGAACAGGACAACATCTTACTGTGAGGCGACAATGCTACCGCAGCACCACCACCGCAGTGGAGTAAAGCTCTAAAATCAAATTCACAAATCCTTTCAAAAGGAAGTAAATAATTCATTACAGGTGGATTAAATGTACTCTTTTTTCGAAAGGAGGAAATGCACTTAGTATGGGTGACATTATTGAAAAGCACATAATTGAAGCCTTTACTAAACAAATTGGCAACAGCAGAGTCTAATGTTTGCGGTAAAATATTATAAACACAAAAATCACCTTTAGCATTTGTAATACAAGTCAGGTATGCCAAAACAGTGTCTGCATTATGTCCATTAGAAGTATCGAAACCCTCTAAAGTTAGTTCCACCTGGTCTGTTGTCTCCTCGGTGCCTGGTATGGCTGGTTATGAAATCCAGATGCCCTGTTGTTCCACTGTGGTCTGTAGTTTGCTCATTGGGCCTGGTTCTGAATCCTCTCTGACCTCCTCGGAAGGTCCTGCCCCAAAGGGACCTGATTGGATGAATCATAGAACAATTCACCCTGCTCTGTTGTTGGCTCATCTCGAAATTCTGGGTGTGTTGATGAAACTGAAGGAGGTTTGGGATAGGCTTGCCATAATGATTACGCTTTCCTATCTCTTTTGAACTTTTTTGTTTAACCTCCCCTACAGTTTTGTCAACTTTGTCATAGACTCCTTTATAAGACAAAAAAGAACTTTCAAATAATAAATCATTGTGGATTTTCCTTTCTAAATCAGTAAGTTCATGATGTAAGGAGTCTATGGTTTGTAAGTTGTGTTTAATAAGGATGTCCATAAGCTCACACCCTTGCTTATTGAAAAGCTAAATCAGCTCACGGTGAAGGGGGAATCAGATACTAAGCCTGTGGGAAACTTCCAGTTTCTTAAACTTTTCAGTACCAACTTCGCCTTAACACATTCAATAAAATAATTCTCCAATTGGAGTTTCCTACATTTGAGTAATTTACTTTCAAATAATTGTAAAGACTGATTGAAAGTACGTGTTTTGTTGGTGCCATTTAGATTGAAACAAGGTTCATAGGTTCATAGGTTCATAGGTTCATACTAGGCTATCTGCCCGAGGGCATTTATAAGCCTAGCCCATTGTTTTGTGGCTTACGCCACCCCTTTAGTATGGGGAACTATACCCATTATTTTGCTGTGCCTCTGTCGAGCAGTGACACTGAGGTAATTCCTGGGGTATATCTGCGATCTCCCATCCATTGGTCAAGATTTCTCTTGAACAAGGCCAGCGAGGTGCTCTGCCTCACATGTACCGGGATTTTGTTCCACAGCATAGGGAGTCTTTGGGTGATGAATCTATCTCTCCAGCACGTCCTATTAATAGCCGTGTCGAGGTTTAAGTCTCCCGCCCTTGTGGCTCTGATGGATCTAGATTTTTGAGGTGAAGCATATTCATCAAATCTGGGTTTGACATGGCCTTGTATGTTAGGCAAAGGTCACCTCTGAGCAAGCGGTGGCGACTGAATAGAGCTGGAGTTCTTTCAGTCGGGCAGCATAGGACAGATTTTTGAGACCCTTTATCCTTTTGGTGAGGAACTTTTGTGGCCTCTCCAGCTGCTGCAAGTGTCGGGTCAGATACATTCGAATGGGGCATTGTACTCAATCATTGGTCTGATGAGTGATGAGTAAAGGGAGACTATGACCTCCCTTGATCTAGATGAGAATCCCTTCATGATAAGGTGGGCAATGTAGAAGGACTTCCTAACTACTTTAGCTACATGGGTGTCGAATGACAGACTACTATCAACCTGGGTCCCCAGGTCCCTGATAACTTCTTCTGTGCTCAGTGGATTGCCACCTATTTGGTAGCTAGGGGTAACCTTGTTTTTCCCGAAGGGTATGACTATGCATTTTTGGCATTTAACTTTAGGCCATGGCTCTGGCACCAGTTATCCGTTTCTGTGAGACCCTTCTGAAGGATATCTGTGTCAGATGTGTTTTCTACTATGGCTCCCAGTTTGCAGTCATCTGCAAACTTTGTCAGCCATAACCCTCCTGTGTTTGCTTGTACTGGAAAAGTAGATGCCAAACAAGAGTGGGCCCAGGACTGAGCCCTGTGGGACACCACTTGTGACAGGCTTTGAGTCTGACATGGCGCCAGCAACTCTGACCCTGTGGGTTCTGTCACTCAGCCAGTTTGCAACCCATCTTGTGATGTATGGGTTAACATTTAAGCTGATGAGTTTTTCAATGATACCCGAGTGGGGTATTGTATCGAAGGCCTTAGCCAGATCGAGGTAGGCTGTATGGACTGCCTTTCCTCATCAATGGCTTTGGTGACTGTTTGAAAAAGTCAACCAAGTTTAAAAGGCATGATCTGCCTTTGACAAAGCCAAACTGGGTTGGATCCAAAGTCTGCAAATTCCCTATGTCTTTATTTATGAGGTCCATTATGATCCTCTCCATGGCTTTGCAGATAAGGCTTGTCAAGCTAATGGGCGGTAATTTCCAGGGTCTGTGGAGGCACCGCCTTTGTGAAGTGGGACCACAGTTGCAGTGCGCCACTTCCTGGGTGCATATCCAGAGGTAAGACTTTGATTAAACAGCTGTCCTAGCTGTGGGTTTAATTCCTCATTGAGTTCGTGGAGCACACAGCCGGGGACACCATCGGGTCCCATGGATGCTGTGTTTTTTGCTTTGGAGAGAGCAGTTCTCACTTGGGCGCTGGAGATGTTTGGGGGGCTGCTCTCATTTGGTATAGATATCTCTCCTTTTGGGGAGCGGAGAAGTTTGCACTGAACCTGTCAGCCAGTATGTTGGCAATGTCTGTAGGATCAGTAATCTTCACATCATTTTGAACTAGTTCTGAGCATATCTGGGAGTTTCCTCCTAGGTTTCTAACATAGCTAAAGAAGGCCTTATGATTGTCTTTTGAGTCTTTAGCTATTTTTCTCTCGAAATTTGCTTTGGATGATTTTATGTGAGCTCTTAGTTTTTTACTTATAGTGATCAAGGGTGTCTTACCTTTTAAGGATTTTGCTCTATCTTGTAGTAGCTTCCTCCTTTTGTTGTAGAGTTTGTTTATGGCTGGGGTCCACCAGACTGGACGCTTGCCTTTGGTACAAAGAGTCTTTGTTTTGCTTGGGATTGCCTTATCCATGCAGTCCTGCAGGTGCTGGTAGAAGGCGTTTGTAAGTGATTCAGCGGCTTGAGTATTGTTTTCCGCCGGCTCGGGGCCTGAAAGGAGACCACACTAGTCTTTAGAAGTGTGAAGACGGCTTTTGAGAAGTTCTTTACTGTGGTCTTTTTATTTCAGGTGGGGTGGGATGAGGACCTTCAGCGAGATTAGTTTGTGATCTGATCTCACCAGTGAGGTATACTTCGGTGTTGAACATTGTGCTCCCATGTTCGTGATGATGAGATCAAGTATGTTATCTCCTCTTGTGGGGATGGTGACTAGTTGTTCCATGGCATTTGAGTTTATGAATTCCAGGAACTTTTGGGCTAGGGTGTTTGGGCTTGAGTAGTGTTCCCAGTCTATATTAGGGTAATTGAAGTCACCTAGTATGATGGTGTTTGGTGATACATTTATCCCTCTAGTGTTTTCAGGAAGGCCATGTGAGTTTCCTGAGTTTGTGAGGGTGGCCTGTAACATGCTACAATTTGCAGAGCAGTCTTGCCTATGGTTAATTGCACCTGGATGGTCTCCGATGCATCGTGCGTTGCCACCAGTCTTGAGGTGTGGGTGTCCTTGATGAATATGGATACCCCTCCTTTCTTGGTATTGTCCGGATTTTGGGGCGGAACGCATGATATGAGGTAAAACCTGATAGCGCTGGGGTGCTCTCAGGAGCCTTGAACCAGGTTTCTGTCACAGCACAGACATCGATGTTCTCCATACTGAGAAGGGCCTCGAGTGCGTGCATTTTGAGATTTAGACTTCTGGCATTGAGCAGCATTACCCTTAGTTTTTTCCTTTTTGTGTTCTAGGGTGGTAGGTTTAGAATTTGAGCCTTGCCTAAAAAGGCACTATGGGGTGGCAAGAGCCTTTGCCAATATCCGGAATCCCAGGGTGACAGGTGCAAGCCGTCCCTTGGCAGCGTGGCTTGTCCAGCATGTCATCCCAGGCAGACAGATACTGGATCCCCTTTGAATGACACCAGTGTTTAAGCCAATTGTTAAAGCTGATCATCTTATCTCTGTATTGTGGCATCATTCTTGGTGAAGGTAGGATACTGCTCAAGGTCAGGGTCATACCTGCCTGGGCTACATAATCAGAGAGCTCCTCAATGTCTCTTTTCATGTAGTCCAAGGAGGTGCGTCTCAGGTCGTTTACACCAGCGTGGACAATGACTGAGTCATATTTGTACCTGCTGTTGAGAGACCTGAGTGCTTGCGTTATGTGGCGGATTCTAGCCCGACAGGCAGCTTACTGTGACCTTCTCCTTACTCAGTCTGGTGAGCGGGACATCAGTGTGTCTGACTATGGAGTCACCAATGACTAGTGTGTCTGGCATTGTGTTTGGCCTTAAGGGCTGTGACTGTTTGACACTCTGACTGTGAGGTCTATGTGTTGCGGGTGTTGTGTTCTGAGGTGGTGGTTGTTTGGGTGTCTGCTTTGGTGGCCTCTGCTGTTTTGGTAGATTTTTGATCAGAGCCTCCAGTATGTCTTTGTGTGTTTATGTGTATGATTTGAGGTTGTAATGGTACTATGTGAGACTGGGTCTATAGTGTGTGTGGTAACCTTCTCCTCCTGACTGGTCTTGCCAGTCCTATGTTGAGAGAGCTCAGCCTCCAGTTTGGCCGTATAGTTGCATCTCTCGCATGTATTTGTGTTTTGTGGGAGGAGGAAAGGGTTGTCTGTGTACATGAGGCAATTGAAACATTGCCTCAATATTCCCAGGTTCACCAGCTGAGCAGGAGAGGACACTAGCAACTGATCCCTCGACATGCTAGAAGGGTAGACGAAAAACTTTAAAAAATGATTCCGGGGACGTGGGTGACCGAGAAATGGGGGTTGCCTTTTGGGGTACTATCTATGACAAGAGTGCCGTATCAAGGTAATAAGTACTGTAGGAGCAAGTGCTAGGTTTAATAGATAGAGAATAGTCTACTTGGAGTCAAGTAGAGTTGATCTTTTAGTTATAGGATACGCTGATTTGATCAGTAGTATAGTTCGAGGAAGGTAGTTTTAAGGGAAAATTTGAAGAGTGGACTTTAGGTAGCCGAATAGTTTAAACCTGCTTAACCGGCACTGCCCTAGTGTGCAACAGTGGCAGCTCCGCTCAATCGGCTAATCGCGTTTAGCGCTTTTATACCAGGGGCTGGAAAAAGCTAGAAACTGGCCCAAAACGACCAATAAACTACTAGTTACTGGCTGAAACCTCACAAAACTGGACAAAGGCAGCTCAATGCTTCCCACTCCCACTGGTAAGCAAGGTAGCTTCCCTTCCCCAAATAAGGCAAGGAAACAGTACACAGGAACTACAACCAAAGCCCAGGAATCAGCAACTCTGAAACTGGACTAAACTAGTAAAGCAGGAAAGCAAGGTAGCTTCCCTTCCCCAAATAAGGCAAGGAAACAGTACACAGGAACTACAACCAAAGCCCAGGAATCAGCAACTCTGAAACTGGACTAAACTAGTAAAGCAGGAAAAACAAGAGATATTTTTTTCTTTTTTTCTTTTTTCTAAAACAGGCAGAAACAGGTACAGCAAACACTTATAAATGCTATGAATCAGCTACTACAGCTTACACAGAAGAATTTGCTACAAATACAGTCAAATAGTAACAAACAAGGATTCCAAGTGCAATATTAAGTTAAATGCAGTAAAAGCAGCTTCAATGTAACAGAAAGAGCAGCTTCAATGTAACAGAAAGGTCTCTACTGAACCAAGTAGAAACATTAAAGTCATTTATACAATCTGAGTTAAAAGTCTGAGCATTACCATTAGACACAGAAGCTCCATCTGATAAAATTACATTGTCCTGGAGGAATATCTTCCTCTTGTGGTGCAGGCAAACAGCTGGTTCTCTGTGTGTTTGCAGAACCCAACACTTGTTGAGAAAGCTGTTGAATAAGGTGGGTAAGTAACCGAATATTTTTAACTGGATCATCACCTAGGGTCACAGTCCATGAAGAAAGATACATCCTGGATGCTGGAAACAAGAACAGGTTTATTCTTCCATTATTACACAATAAAAATATAGGTAGGGGTGTATATGATCACAATGATTTGATTCCCCTTCCAGGAACCATTTCTAATGACTATTGTTGGTCTGTTGTTACAAAGTTTTCTGTTGATCATTATTTTATTTATGATATTCACTGTAAAAATTGACAGATTTTTTGTGGGCAGGATGGCTTACTTGACAAATTTGGACACAAACCACATATAGTATTCCGAAGGGGTTACTACTTCTTCTTTCAGCTTTTCCCAGTTAGGGGTCGCCACAGCAGATCACCAGTCCGCTCATGGTTGGCAGTGGAGTTTTACAGTGTCGAGTTGCCAGCCCTGCACCCAACCTTCCACAGAAGGCACACACACGCACACACTCATGCCTAGGGCCAATTTAGAATGTCCAATCCACCTACAGCATGTCTTTGGGATGTGGGAGGAAACCGGATCACCCAAAGGAAACCCACGCAACCACAGGGAGGACATGCAGACTCCTCCGAAGGGGTTAGATTATTAAACGTATATTAGAAAATAGTAATAAAAGAGTCCCAACAAATGGTAAGATAGAGACCAAGAAATGTGGGTTCTGCTCAGTCTGTTTATATTTTAAACACTGATTGTATTTATATAAACTACACCACTGTTTGGCCTAATGGTAACTTTACCTGTAATTCATTGGAGGTTGTATATGCCGCATTGTGCACACAGTGCAGGAGTTTCTATATAGGGAAAACTAAGAGAAAATTAAACAAAATAATATATGAGCACGTCAGGGACACGAAATAAAAAGTTACAAAGTTTTCTGTTGATCATTATTTTATTTATGATATTCGCTGTAAAATTGGCAGATTTTTTGTGGGCAGGATGGCTTTGACAATTTGGACACAAACCACGTATAGTATTCCGAAGGGGTTACTACTTCTTCTTTCAGCTTTTCCCAGTTAGGGGTCGCCACAGCAGATCACCAGTCCGCTCATGGTTGGCAGTGGAGTTTTACAGTGTCGAGTTGCCAGCCCTGCACCCAACCTTCCACAGAAGGCACACACACGCACACACTCATGCCTAGGGCCAATTTAGAATGTCCAATCCACCTACAGCATGTCTTTGGGATGTGGGAGGAAACCGGATCACCCAAAGGAAACCCACGCAACCACAGGGAGGACATGCAGACTCCTCCGAAGGGGTTACACTATTAAACGTATATCAGAAAATAGTAATAAAAGAGTCCCAACAAATGGTAAGATAGGGACCAAGAAATGTGGGTTCTGCTCAGTGTGTTTATATTTTAAACACTGATTGTATTTATATAAACCACACCACTGTTTGGCCTAATGGTAACTTTACCTGTAATTCATTGGGGGTTGTCTATGCAGCATTATTCACACAGTGCAGGAGTTTCTATATAGGGAAACTAAGAGAAAATTAAATGAAAGAATATATGAGCACGTCAGGGACATGAGAAATAAACCCCCCAAAAATGGATTATTTAAACATTTGGAATGCTTTCCCACACACAACTTTAAATTTGTGGTATTAGAAGGTATTAAGAAAGATCTACAGGGGGACCATGGGCCATCCTGTTAGAGTTTAAAT
>NC_056741.1:187839296-187849296 GCF_019279795.1 Protopterus annectens | reverse complement strand
GTTTTATTAAGCTATGACTGACGAATAAAAAGTAAACTTGTGCTGAATTTAGTTCAGCCACTGCAGAATTCACGATGTTCAGAAGAAAAGGACAAAAATGATGTTCATACCAAGCTGAACAGAGCATGTTTTAAACAAGCCTGACATGAAAGGCAATAAAAGTATAGTAGTGCATAGAGAGCGGGGACTACACTCTGATATCTGCAATAAAAGTATAGCAGTGCATAGAGAGCGGGGACTACACTCTGATATCTGCAATAAAAGTATAGCAGTGCATAGAGAGCGGGGACTACACTCTGATATCTGCAATAAAAGTATAGCAGTGCATAGAGAGCGGGGGCTACACTCTGATATCTGCAATAAAAGTATAGTACTGCATAGAGAGCAGGGATTGCACTCTGATATCTGGAAAAAGACAATTCAATAAGCACTTCTCTAGTGAGAGATGCATTCCTAACAATGGTTAAGCACCCCTTGCTTCACCTGTTAAGATCGAGCACGTCATTAGGAAGTTAAATCGGTCAGTACTGACCAGCAAAAGGCAGCAGCAGATTTAGAAACAGATTTGCTTCTGCCTGCTGTTTGTGCCAGTAATGTATCACTGTCCTTTTGTAACACAAGAGAGTGTGTCACTGCCTTTCTGACAGAGCTCACAAGTGCTTTACAGCTTTCAAAGCCAGCAAAATATTTAGCCCTTTTTTTCTGTATATAGTAGTACCTGGAGCAGATAAATTTCCATGTACTACAAAGAATTATGATTGGGTTTCTGATCTTAACCTATTATTATGTGTTCTTGACAAGGAAGCTTGAGAGATGAATTTGTTTGCATCCAAGTCTCGAACCATAAGAAGCCACTTAAGTTAGATGACCCGGTCATAACCCAATATAAGAACCCATGAAATGGAATTAAACTGAACTTTTAGCTGTTAAAATAACAACAAGATACTACAGATAACTGAGAAATAATTATGAAATCCTTTTTACAATGAACTGTTTTGAAATGACAAGCCCATTTTACTATGGTCAAACAGGACAAACAACCTTCAGTAGAGGTCTGGCAGTCAGTGTTTGGGTCCTGATGCCTTTTAGAAGTCTGAATCTCAACAAATCAGACAATATGTACACATACATAGTGCTTTTATTATGGGTGTGGCCAAGTAACATGGGTTTCCTTACAAGTTTGTCTGCTATTATCATCAATACTCATAGCAACATTATGTATAAAACCAGGAAACTCTTAATTGTACCACAATTATTTTTTACACATCTTTTCTAGAGAGCATAAGAAAAACTACAGATCAAGGCCTTCTAAAAGGGATCCTGCCATTGACATAGTTGTTAAGCATTGTGCATAGGTACTGACAAGTGACCAAGGCTGTAAAAACTTTAAATCAAAACCAAAATGAAAACCATCCAATCAAACTAAATTGGCTGTGATTTTACATATATTTTCTAATGGTTTAGTTTTTTTGAAGTGGTTATTAATTGTTTTCCAGTAGTTGATTTGCTATGATTGATTTTTTTTAATTTGATTGGATGAGCTTTCTTATTTAATGGTGTACTTTCTAACAGTGTTTTAATCTGATGAAGTTATATGCAGTAATTAAAGGAACAAAAGTGTTTATTTATTCCAATTCTGTGTTAGCGGTGTCATTCCTTTATTGGCAACTGTCTTTTTGTGTGGTTTGTTACATATGACCATGGCAGATTTCATCTGTGTGACAGGAGAAAATGTCTACCAGCTAATTCTTCAAAGAAAGCTTTGTCCTTAGGTATTGTTGCACATTGTATAGAGAAGATCTTGGTTACATTATGTTTGGGAACTGGAATGAATGCTGATCAGACTGAAAATGCTCTCAAAACAGTACACTATTCCATTACAACAGCAATCTAGTTGTTTAACTAAATAGCACAAATCTCCAAAAGAGTTGTATTTAATACAAAACTGCTGGAACTGGTCAGTAAATGAGAAATTAGCTTAAAACTCGATGAAGATGTCAATGCTTATTAGATATGCTTTGTTGTTGGGCATTTATGCACCTGCCACTAAAACCAGATAATCTGATGGGATGAGACTGCTGCAATATCAAACAGAATACCTACCAAAACTGACACAAAATACAGTTTGGTTGGGCAACTTGTAAAAGAAAGACAGAAGGTTGTGGATGCAAATCACCTATGCTGCAACATCACAAGTGGGTGACAGACCTCACATCTGAGTCACCTATGCTGCAACATCACGAGTGGGCGACAGACCTCACATGTGAGTCACCTATGCTGCAACATCACAAGTGAGTGACAGACCACACATCCGTGTCACCTATGTCCATATTATTTGCATTGAGGGGGCTTTGAAACTTCTTATACCATCACTTAGTAGGAGGTAGTTTGTCTTTGAAAAATTCTTAAGCTTTTTTAAGCTTGATGGAGTATCAGGTCTCATAATTACATTGAATGAGACTGATTTATGGTCCGATCTTACTAGGAAGGACATCAGATGGGGGGGGACGGGTGCAGTGCTTTCTCATGTTAGTGAGTACTATGTCAGGACACTTGAGCCTCTCATGGGTGTGCTGACTAGCTGTTCCAGAGCAGTTGCATTGACAAAGTCCAAGAACCTTTGAGCCAGCATGTTTCTGGTCATGTATGTTTCTCAGTTGAAGGTAGGATAATTAAAATCACCCATGGGTGAGGTGCTGGACTGTATGGCCAGTGACTCCAGTAAGTCCAGGTTTGTGGTATCCTTTTCTTGTTTCCTGGTGGGGGACCTATAGCCAGCTGTAATATGGTAGGGACTTTTGCCTATAGTTAATGGACAAGGAGTATCTGACAAGAGTCATACTGCTTGACCAGTCTTGAAGAGTACTTATCCTTTATGAAGGATTTATACCTTCTTCTTTGGTTCTTTCATGCTTAGTTTGTGGTCTAAATGTATGCAAGGCATTGTAGTTTTACACAACCAGGGTGATTTCTGTACCTTTGAACCACATCTCCGTGACTGCACAGATGTAAGTATCTTCCAAAACTAAACAAATAACTCAGGGGACAAAGTCTACCAAAGTGAAAGTTGAGGTAAATTTACCTTCCTAGGCTAAGAGCAACCATAAGGCATTCTTTAGCTATGTCCACAACTTCAAAGGCAAAACACAATTTTGTGCAGAGCTCATTGTTACTGGAGCGACCTATACTGAGCCAGAAGATATAGCAAAGCAACTAGCTGACAAATTCAGCTCTAACTTTACCACACTCTCCCCCTTCAACGTTCCATCAAGACATACCATCAAATATACCCCCCCAGCTATCACTAGGGAAGAGGTCCTTAATGCTATCTTTAAGGCCAAGAACTATATCAATGGGCCCAGGAAATATCCCAGAAAGGTTTCTAAATAGCATGAAACATGACCTATCAGGCCCTCTGCAATTGATATTTAACTGTAGCCTGTAAATTGGCTGCATGTCTCAAGAAAGGAGAACAGCAACAATTATTCCTCTGCATATAAGTGGGTCATCTGCAGACACTAGAAACTGCAGACCCATAAGTCTCACTAGTTTCATATGCAAAGTAATAGAAAGAAATATCATGCAAATGACCAATAATGACATGGGAAACCTCTAGACAATGGACAAAACTCACTCTGGTTTCATCAAGGACAGGTCATGTTACTCGACTGGTGGACTTCTTTGAGGTCACCAAAGCAATAGATGAGTGTGAAATGGATCACAATGCCTACCTTGACCTGGCCAAGCCACTTGACAAAATACCTGACTCGGGCATTGTTGACAAACTCAGGAGGTTAGGTATAAACCCTTATGTCACCTGGTGGATAGCCAGTGGGCTAACAGACAGGACCCAGGAAGTTAGAATTGGGGAGTCTACCCCTACAATGAGGCCAGTCACAAGAGGTGCCCCTCAGGGATTGGTCTTGGGACTGCTCCTTTTTGGATTGTACTTCTCTGAAGTCAAAGCCAATGTCAATGGCCTCTGGCTTACTAAACTTGCAGATGATTGCAAATTAGAAGCAGTCGTAGAATCTCCCACCAATACAAATGCTCTTCAGAAAGTACTGACACACACAAACAAACTGGTGTCAGAGCCATAGACTAAAACTAAGTGCCAAAAAAATGAGTAATAGTATCCTTCAGGAAGACAGACGTCCCTGGTAACTATCATATTGACAACACACTTCTTAGAGTTGACCCAGTAGTCAGAGACTTGGGGACACATATAGACAGTAATCTAGCATTTGACCATCACATGTCTGCAGCAGTGAGGAAATCATTTTATGTTGTGCAACTTATAAGCAAAGGTTTGACATCTAGGTCCAAGGAAGTCACTGTTTCACTGTATTCGGCATTCATCAGACCTATCATTGAGTACAATGCTGCTCTTAGCATGTACTTATCTAGGCATATCCAGCAATTCAATCATCCGCAGATATACCTCACTAAAATTATACAGTGCATAAGTAACATGTCCTGTGCAGACCACCTCAAGTCTCTATCCCTATTTTCTGTTTCTTGCAGGCTGTCGAGGGGAGATATATGCCTGGTGTACAAGGCGTTGTCAGACACCATCCTGATGGACTTCTTGTGTAACCGCAAAACAAACAGCAGTAGAATTACCTGGTCTAAAGATTTGAACCATGCCTGTGATATAAATCGAACCTGCTAGAGAGACAGGTATATATATCCCAGAGACTACCCCTTCTCTGTAACAGACATCCCAACCATGTGAAGCAGACCTCCTCCCTAACCCAATTCAAGTGTAACTTGGATAATTGGATAATTGGATGGGGAACAAACCTCTGAACTGAACAGATTTTTGC
The DNA here is from genome assembly GCF_019279795.1 of Protopterus annectens. Classification (NCBI taxonomy): domain Eukaryota; kingdom Metazoa; phylum Chordata; order Ceratodontiformes; family Protopteridae; genus Protopterus; species Protopterus annectens. The sequence goes on along the minus strand of NC_056741.1, from coordinate 187,844,470 downwards.
ACAAAGTCCTGATTTTTGCTTCATTTTCTTTGGTCTGTTCTTCATAAAAGTTGTGGTTTTCTGGCAAATCATTTAAGATTAAAGTCACTAAATAATACTAAATAATGACAGACATTTGAGTTTCAGACTTTGTATCCTTCAGAAAATGCATAATAATGCAAAACCTGTTAATCTAGCAACTTTCTAAGTTTTAGGGGCAATATTTAAATTATGTCCCTATTTTTGGGCCTTTATTCTCCCATTCTTTCTGACTTTGTCCAGATTTCTTATACTGAGAGGTTGAGAGGCATGATGGGGAACAGAAAATTCATCCCAGGTTTGGCACCTATGTCTCTAATAGACACAGGCAGCCAGGTAAATGTTTCATCTCCCAAGACCCTGCTTACACTTATAAAGCAATGGCTAGGCTTAAAAAGGCTCTTGTGGTCATTACAAGAATATATCTTAGAAAACCAATGGTTGATGTAGAGGGATTTATGTCTGTTTTTGTATGCATAGATTCATCCTGTCTTTTTTTTTAATTTCTCCAAGTCTTTTGGTTTTCTAATACCATGGTGGGAATGGACACCATTCCTAAGTCAAAGTATGATTAAAGTTCATGAAATTAGTAGTGTTTCAGCCTTTGATGTTAGCCAGAAGAGCTCTTTGCAGCACCCGCAATGTGCCCAGTAATGATACTTCTGCAATTCATATGGGGTTACATGTATTGGTAACATATCTAAATATGATTGTAAATTATATTTTATAAGACCCATTGCTCCTACTAATATTGGAACTGTCTGGGTATCTTTCTTCCACATTGTTCTCATTTTTGACTGCAGATCCTGGTATTTTATGACTTTGTCTCTGTCTGTACATAAGACACTGCAGTCACCTGGTGTAGCATTTTCAGTGATGAATGCTACTTTTGTCTTCTTTTCATGGACTATTATATCTGTTTTTTTTTGCATCTATTTTATGAACTATTGGTAATGGATGATATTTTCTGTGATGCTTTGTGTTTCATGTTTCCAGTGCTTTTTGGCTACTTCAAATTATAATGTTTGCACAATCCCTAATGCAACAGTCTTGCCACATTATTATGATTTTCAATATACAGTCCTCCTACCATTAGTATATCACAACCAGCAACAAGATGTGCAACTGTTTACAATTCTGTTTTAGAAAGCCTGCATGTGTCTGTTCCCCCCATGTTCAGTGGACTGTGTAAACCAACATGTATGTAGTCCACTATCTTGGACCGCAAATATAAACCTGTCATCTTTTGGTTTAAATTCACCTGTCCTGTGTTCGATCCTGATCAAAATGAAGTTTTTCCAAGAGTTTTTTACACTTGCAACTATATTTATCCATTTTCCACATTTCTTGTCTTCTCATCCCATCCTTCACTTAGATATTCTGTCTTTTGATTTTTAGCACATTCAGTTGCTGCCTGATTTTTATCTACTTCTGGTTTGATTTCCATTCCCACTTGACCCCGACATGCTTCTGCTAAACTAAGAAGAAAAGTCACCTTAGACTTATTCTCCTCATGTGTCATTACTTTCACTACATTTGGGTCTTGAGAGGTCATCAGATATATATGCAGTCCCACTATTGCAGATTTATACGTGTAATCAATTTTGAGGAGGCCAATACCTCCTTCAGAAAGGGGAATATATCATCTTGGTATAGTCTGATTTTTATAGATCACTTGATGAACATGAAATATCTGTCCTTTTTCCTGCCCAATCTATTCAACACCTAATGGGGCCAATCAATCACTCCAAAACTGTAAGTTAGGACAGGAAAAGCAAATTGGTTTATAGCTTGGGCTTTGTTCCTAGATGACAATGTTGTTTTTAATATTAATTTAAGTCTTCAAAAATATTCCTTACTAAGTTTTATTCACATTTATTCATGTTTTATTGTTGATCCTTCATGAATCCCCAAATATTTAAACACTCACTCTTGCTCAAGTTCTTTTATATCACATTCCTGTCCCAAACTGATGTTTTCTTGGTGCTACAGCTTTCCTGCTCTAAAGGCTGCATTTGCACATCTATCAAGACCAAATTACATTTTTATGTCATCTGAAAATGTTTTACCCCCTTGCAGTTCTGCTTTTAGTTCATCATCTGAAGAACTATACAGTTTTAAATCATCTACAAAAAGAAGACAAGAAGTCTTTACACTTTGTTTTTTTCTGGGAGCTAAATTATAACCAATTTGTTAAGTAGATAACTTAATGGGTTAAAGGCAATATCCCCTTACTTATCTTTTCCTGTTTACTGTTCAGTAGTACCTCCCTCCTCTGTCTCTCAAACCTTTACAATTCAACTCTTCCTATCTACATTATCAATTCAAAAGTTTTTTGAACTCACCTTGATAAGTCATATGATAATTTTTTGCCCAGTATATGTATTATATCAACTCTGTCAATTGTTGACAAATGTATATGTATATAATAACTCTGTCAATTTCACTAACATCTGTTCTACTACTTAACCTATATAATTTGCTTTGTTAAAATTGTTTAATGCCTTTAACTATGTACATCTTTTAGTAGTAGAGATTTTCTCACTTGCCCTCAAATGAAAATGAGTTCCTGACCCAGTGGACTTTGCAGTTCAACAAATGCCAATAAAAAATAAATAAATAAATAAACATAAAAGAGCAGTGGTGACAGAGAGTCACCCTGGAATATCCCCCTTTGAATCCTTATCCCTGGAATAATAATTTGTCCCTTATTATGGATTAACTGAAAAGTGGTTTGCCACTGTTTCATGGTTACTGTAATATAATTGATCAGTGTAGGGTATATCTTATACATTTTTAAATACTCTTTTATCCATGAATGCGGGATACTGTCAAATGCTCTTTTGTAGTCTATCCATGCCATACGTAGATTCTTCCCCTTTTTACCATTCTCCATTATGGCTTTATTTAACATCAAATGATCCTTTGTTCCATATGACTTTCTTTTATTATCCTTTTATTCTCTTGTCATGATTGAGTTTTCTTCTAAATGACTATAAACTCTGTCTGTATCAGTTCCAGTGTATAGCTTATACATTGTCAGAAGGCAAGTTTTTGTTCTATAGTTTTTAGGATAGCTTGCAGGGTCACTCTTAAGAGAAGTTTTGTTTTTCCTGTTGTTAGCCAGGCTGGTGTCTGTTTGGGGTGTGCATATAAATAGTTCTTACTCATGGCTAAATCTTCATGTAAAGATGTTAATACTTTTAACCAGAAGTTAGGTACTGCATCTGGGCCTTGGGTTTTCCATTTAGGAACTTTTCCTAACTTTGTTTCAATCTCTCTGGCCATTACTTCATCCCATTTCATATCCTGTACATTTGAACTTCTTATTCTTTCTTTTACTTCTATCTAGTTAGCATTTTTGTTATGTTCCACAGGGTCTTCATAGATATTTGTCCAAAATGTATCAATTTCTTAATTTTTGGTCGTGTTTTAATTCCTTTTGTTTTGTTTCCCAGTTCTCAATTATACCTTTTTGGGTCATCAATAAATTGTTTATTTTGTACTTTTCCTTTACATTCATCTGTCTAAGTTTTTCTGCCTGTGCTGATATTTTTAATTTATTGCAAGAGTGCACGGTAGATCCAGATCTGTTCTGATACTGTGTATTGCTTTTATCACATTTATCTTTCTGAGCATTTTTGTTGATCTGTTCCCTCTTCAAACCCTTCTAACAGTGGATTTTCTTGTCTTAATTGCTTTATAGTTTTCTCTATTCACTACTTCCATGATCGCATTTGATTTCTCCTCTTCCTTTCACTTACTACCCTGTGTTTTTTTTTTGAGATTTTATCTGTTATTAATTTAGCTGTACAGTACTATAGCCTATTTATTTCTGTTATATCGCATTGATCTCTACAGACAGCCCTAATTACTGCGTTTATTTGTTTTATCAGACTTCTACCTTTTGGGGTTTTATTGACTTTCTATAGTCTATTTCTTTCATTAATCTTAATGTGTCTGTCCATCTCCATTAAATCAAGCAACTTTTCTCTTAGATCATTTTCTTCTAAACTGAGGGCATATTCTTCCCCCATCCCCCATCCCCCATCCTCCATCCCCCATCCTCTCTAACCTTAATAAATCAGACCTAAATCGTCTCTCCACTTGTTATAACCACATTGCCAGATTCATCACTGCCCTGCCCTACAGAACACACCATTGTATTAACCTAAAAAAACTTGACTGGCTAGAACTCCCGAATCTTCTCCAAAAATATCAACTTGCAGAAGCCTTTAAAATCCTAAAACACCCAGAGAACACTCCTGCTCTAAAAAACATACTAACCCCCTACACCAACCTTAGTTCTCTACGCTCATCTGACAAACTCCTAATACAAACAAGCAAGGCCCACAACATAGGTGGGGACAGACTGTACTCTAATGTCATCGGAAAGGTGTGGAACTCTCTCCCAAATAAATTAACGTTTTCACCATCACTAGCTCTATTCAAAAGGGCTAGAAATCCACCTTAAATCGCATTGGATATGTCCTTGTATGAACCCGGACTAAGATTACCATGAGAAATTCTGCACAGATATGGGCAATTTTTGACTAGGAAGGATTTAGTCGACTAAGGGTCTACTAACCTGTATATAATGAAAGTAATCAAATGTAACTTCTATTGCTGCACTGTTATCTCTCTATGTACATGTTTCCTGTCCTTTGGCTTGCTGTCTTCTGTCTTTTATTATATGTCATTTTAAACCTGTTGGAGCTTTTCTCCCCGGGAGTCCGCTGAAAATGGACATGTATCCAGTCGGACTATCCCGGTCAACAAATGTAAAATAAATAATAAATAAATTGTTCTCCATTTCCTGTGGGCATTCTAGTGATAGTCCCACAGCATCTTCCTGTGCCCTTTCATATGGCAACTCACTGGCCTATCACCCCACAACCTTGACTGCATCAGATTTGACACGGTTTACTGTTCCTCCCCTTGCTGTGCAACTCCATCTAAACATTTTTACTGGTTTCCATGAAAAGCTCCGAATTATCTTCATCTGGCAACTCATGTGATTTTTTTCTGCTTCACTAGTTTCACCTTAATTTGAGGATACATTGCTCTATCCTGCTGTGATGTTTCTGAGTTAAATTTTCTATACTAAATCCTTCACTTCATAGGTAATCAATAACCTCAGTATCTATTTCTATTTT
>NC_056741.1:187816407-187838796 GCF_019279795.1 Protopterus annectens | reverse complement strand
TGATGAATGAACAGTTATTTTTTTAGAACAATTTAAACTCTATCAAAGTGTCAACAACATCAAAACTTTTGGTAGGGACAAAAGAAAAACCTTTCTCAAAACTTTTAACCTATTAATCAGGGAAAGCTATGTGACTATAATTATTAAATGTAAAATTATTAACTTCATGTCAAAAATTACTCTAGAAGTATTCAATAGCATGCAATTGTCAACACCCTGAAAATCTTCATTCAGACCATCACAACTAATGTCTAAACTGGAAAACATTCCTATAACATGACTGGTTTCAGAGCTCAATTCAGCATCAGTTTCAGGAATAAAAGATACAGATGGGGGAGGGACAGACTCTTGATATATATTTGTTAAAAAAATATGTATTAATGTGTGTATTAGTGCTTTTTAAAGGCTCAAAAGGGTTAACACATTTATTCTGTTTCATGCTGCATAAATCCATATAAACTGCGAATGCTTTCTGACCTTGTATTTTGTCAGCACAGCTAAAATCTTGTTTATGTCTTAGGAAATTAACTGAGAAGCAGATGATTTTCTGCTAGGTTAGGAAAATAATGAATAGAACAATACTGCTTTCTATAATGTTATTAACCTTAGACAATTAGCCCTGTCTGTGCTATGAGAACATACACAGCTGCAGGAAGAATAGATAAGTAGAACAAAGACTGCTTGAAGAATATCAACTGTAATCAGTGTTTGCTTTGTGCTTGAATAGGCAGAGTACCTTGAAATGTAACATAGCACTGCAGGAATAATTGCAACTAGCTAGTGGTCTCCAAGGCCATGTTATTTTCCAAAAAGTTTCTCACAAATCTAGAAATGAAATGTCGTGTCAGCAGAAAATATTGAACAACATCTGCTGTGAAAAACAATATAGTAGGCTTGTATTTAATTATGTCAGCTTTAGAAGGGAATGCTTTGTAAAACAGTATAAGAATGGCTTCACTTCCTGTTACTAATCGGACAAACTCTGTATTTGCATGTTTTGGTCTCCTTGCCGCAAGAATTAAAATGCCTTAACCTGAACCTAACGTGTATTGATCTTTGAAGTTTTTTCCTTTGACAGATTGGTCACTTGGACCGGAAATCTTCACTTCGACCCGGATCAGACAGGCCAAGTGGCTTGAAACCGTACGGGGAAGAAACCACATCAGTTCTTCTTACTTGAAAAGACCTCCGACTGAATTGTCGTACAAAAGAGGCCAGCCACTTTCTGATTTGTGACTGAAAGATGGGTTTACCTCGAACCAGGTGATCAATCACGAAGGCTCAGGTAAGGTGAGATTTACCTTTTTCTGTTTTAGATCAGGGACTTGATTTGCATTGTTTTGTCAGGGACAAAAAGATTGCTGTCTTGTCATAGATCAGGGAAACAGAATAGGTAGGTAGTCATTCTGGAGAGACTATAACAATTCCCGTGGTACCACATAAAATATAAGAAGGGTTACGTAACATTTTAAAGGTTAGAACAAAATGGGAAATAAGTGCACAAAAAGATCCCAAACTCCGCCGTTAACCGAAGACGCAAAATTTATGCAATCACAACGTGCCGATAATGTTAAATACTACTCAAAATGGGTTAATAAGTATGAATTTGATGGTAAATTAGAGAAATCCTCGCTTGTTAAACTTGTCAAGCAGCTTAAAACCGATTCCAGAGGTCGGGTAAAAAAGCAACGTCAATTAGGAATTCCTCAGGCACACAGGTGGATTGAGGAAGCAAACCGTAGGGAACAAAAGAACAATAATTCAAAAACAATGCTTTTAGATAAAGAGGATAATAACATAGTAATAGCATCGGCCACTCCGCCCCCTCAGCTTCCCTTACCAGAATATGAAGCGAGCAGACAAGCTGGTCCACCCCCATGATATCCAGCTATCCCTGCAAAAGCAAAACCGTTTGTCAGAGATCCTGTCAAGACTAGGTCTCAAACAAGAAACTCAAGGGGGGATATTGAGTTGTATCAAATAAATAGAAGTTCGCGATCTATGAGTGAAGAGGAGATATGCCCACTCATAGAAGTACCTAATCCTCAGGCAGGACAAGAAGGACAGGACCCAACTCTCTTAGTATACAGACCGTGGACACCGGAAGATATCCGGAAAGCCACTTAGGGAATTCCCCATCCAAAAGTTAATTTTAGAAAATTTTTAGAAGACCTACAAGGCATGAGGTTGAGTTATAACTTAAACGGTGAAGAAGTAGAAAAAGTAGTCAGACAAATCATGGGACCAGATTGGCACATGATCAGCGGCAACTGGAATCCCCGTGACGCAGAACACAAACCCCTCCCACATAGCAGCGCAGAGTTAGATAACAGAGTGAAAGGTCTTACAGTCCGAATCTCTGAGAAATAAAAGCCTAGGGCAGACTGGACTTGCATTAATCAATGCATCCAACAAGAAGGTGAAACTGTTGACAGATATTATGCCAGACTATTGGAGTGTTTTAATAACCATTGTGGAATGCAGGTTCCTGAAGATCAAACACATGATTCCCCATATGAGCAGCAGTTAAAGAATGCATTTTTGAAAGGCAGTATTGCACCCATAAGCAGCTTTGTTATGAAGCACATGGTAGATCATCATACAAGTAGACTACAGTCACTACTTGAATATGCTAGACATGCCGAGAGGCATTTTAATAGCAAAAAGAAAAAGAAAGCCCAAGTATTTTCTGTAGAAGATGGAGCAGAAGTATATGTAGTACAGTCTGGGAAAAAGGGCAAGAAAAATGCCCAGGGAAACTAACAGTCTGATCAACGGTCAGAGGACTTTGAAGGGCAGAAGAAAAGGGGGGAGTGCTTTAAATGCGGTAAAAAGGAACACTTTGCAAGGGATTGCAAGAAAAACAAGAAGGCAACCATGGAAGATAAGGAGGGTGAGGACTGACTATATGATAGTCAGGAAACACTAGAAGAAAATAGCCGAGAAAAGATAAATGCAAATGTGATAGAGAGAGTAGAGGATGTGACAGAAGAAATAGAGGAAGTGCAAGAGGTTGCGGATAGTGAAAAAAATGAAATTTTAGATTTGGCTTTATTGAGCTTAGAGCTCTATTTAGCAGACATGAAACCAGAAGTTACACTCCTGGTAGAAGGGAGGGAAGTCACATTTATGTGTGACTCAGGGGCCTCACGGACCCTGATACATCCCTCCAAACTGCCAGAGAACTCAGAGTCACCTGATTACATATTAGTGAAAGCAGCTAATGGACAGCTGTATCGGGAGTGCCTCTCCCATAACATTGCAATAACTGATCCTGTTTCAGGATTAATCCAGAAAAGCAAAATTGTTGTTTCTGCAAAATGCCCAGTAAATCTCTTGGGCAGAGACCTTATGCAGCTATTTGGCATAGCAGTAGTTCCAACTATGCAGGGTATGGAAGCACAGTGACAAATTGACTTCTTTTGCAGTGCGATCGGAGGGTGAAACATTTTACTGATACAGCCAGGACTTGGTTACGACTGGTCCAGGGGCAGTAACCGAAGAGCTGATGAATGTAGCTATCAGCAAGTTCCCCTCCCTTGACACTGATAAACAACATTTGTTGCACTGTACTCTGTATTATTGTAGCACACCAGGACCTGACAAGGAGTATGAGCAAGAGTTGTTTAGAAACCGTGCAAACAGATTAGTATTACATAATCTGTACTGGGATATGGAAGGGAACAGTGTAGTTAGCTGTTCATTACCCCAGGAGTTCTTTGCACTTTATAAATCTAATTGATTACCACATGTAAGCTTAACTAAGGACAAAAATGTAAAATGGGCAGACTTAGGGGAAAAAGTCACGAGATGGGAAAAACAGACAGAGTTAGAACTGTCAGAACAGGGACTACAAAAACAGAAGTTAAGTTGGATAACACAGACACACCCAGCTGTACACTTGCAGTCAAGTGAGGACAGCTGATTAGCACTCTTATCAGAAGAGGAAGAAGATGCCTTACAAGGCATACCAGAAACTCTCTGGTCAACAGGCAAATCAGATGTAGGACTTATTCGTACAGCAGGACCAGTTACTATCATGCCAAAGTCAGCATTCAGACCACAAAAGAGACAGTATCCCTTGAGTAAAGATGCAGAGGTAGGAATCAAACCTATTATAGCAGCTTTACTTAAGGAAGGAGTACTGGTGGAATCACCTGATTCACCATGTAACACACCATTATTTCCTGTTAGGAAAGCAAATGGAGAATGGCGTATGGTCCAAGATTTGCAAGCTGTAAATGACGCAGTAATACCAAGGGCACCTACAGTGCCAGATCCACACACTCTGTTGAACGATTTGAAACCTCAACAGAAATATTTTTCTGTGGTAGATATCAGCCAACATTGGTCTGCATTCACATTTCAGGGGAAAAGGTACACATACACACGACTACCACAGGGATATTGTGAAAGTCCAACAATATTCTCACAAGAAATGGCAAACAACTTGGCGGGATTTATCCCACCAAGAGGTAGTCAGATTTTACTTTATGTTGACGACATCCTGCTGGCAGCCCCCACCCAGCAAGATTGCAAAGAAGATACTGTAGCATTATTACAATTTTTAGCCATTCAAGGACATAAAGTAAATAAAAACAAATTGCAGCTTTGGAGAAAGAAAGTTAGATACCTAGGATATGTAATATCCAAAGAGGACAGAACATTAGATGAGGACAGAAATCTAGAAATGAAATGTCGTGTCAGCAGAAAATATTGTATTAATGTGTGTATTAGTGCTTTTTAAAGGCCCAAAAAGGTTAACACATTTATTCTATTTCATGCTGCATAAATCCATATAAACTGCGAATGCTTTCTGAACTTGTATTTTGTCAGCACAGCTAAAATCTTGTTTATGTCTTAGGAAATTAACTGAGAAGCAGATGATTTTTTGCTAGGTTAGGAAAATAATGAATAGAACAATACTGCTTTCTATAATGTTATTAAACTTAGACAATTAGCCCTGTCTGTGCTATGAGAACATACACAGCTGCAGCAAGAATAGATAACTAGAACAAAGACTGCTTGAAGAATATGAACTGTAATCAGTATTTGCTTTGTGCTTGAATAGACAGAGTACCTTGAAATGTAACATAGCACTGTAGGAATAATTGCAACTAGCTAGTGGTCTCCAAGGCCATGTTATTTTCCAAAAAGTTTCTCACAAATCTTTTAATGAAATGTCGTGTCAGCAGAAAATATTGAACAACATCTGCTGTGAAAAACAATATAGTAGGCTTGTATTTAATTATGTCAGCTTTAGAAGGCAATGCTTTGTAAAACAGTATAAGAATGGCTTCACTTCCTGTTACTAATCGGACAAACTCTGTATTTGCATGTTTTTGTCTCCTTGCCACAAGAATTAAAGTGCCTTAACCTGAACCTTACGTGTATTGGTCTTTGAAGTTTTTTCCTTTGACAATATTTTTATACTCATTAGAGGGAATTAGTATCTTCCCTTCCCCTTTTTTTGTTGCCTCACTTTTTCTGCCAATTTTGTGGTTTGCTCAAAACATAAGGGGGCTCCAATTCATTTTCACCCTAGTTCTTTCTGTTCTATTAACCTGGAGGATCTCCTCAAGCCCATTGATGTAGATGAATGTACTTTGAGGGGGGTGCTCAAAAACAATATTATTATCTGCATGATCATGTTCCAAAGCCCTGCCACTGCAAGGATGAGCATTTTGAAATATTATCTGCTAATGGCTTGCAGGTATAAATGATGAGTCTGACGGTAGCAGCAATCAATATTTCACATTCTCTTCACTTTGATGTGGGTGTGTTAGGAAGAACAGCAGTGGAGACTGGTGACTTCAAATTAAAGGGGGGCTGCAGGAGACAGCTGAATGGGTGGGGCCAATGGGAAGGAGCATGGCCAACTAAAAGGGGGTGGAGCTATGTTCAAAACCACAACTGGAACTTTAATTAAATACGCTGCCCTAGGTCCCAAACCATCATTATGAGAGTCCAATCAAGACAAAATGAAGTGTAGAAGAAAAAAATATTTCAATGCATTGGCTACATGACAACTTACTTAATATCTAGATGGAAACACAAAGGTTGTGAGGCATGAAAAATTCAATTGCTTTTTGAATACATTACTGGAATGCCAGTCAAAAGCAGTTCCAATTATAATTTATATTCAGCTTTATAAACTTACCAAGTAACATGCTGAATGTAACAATCGCTGTGATACCCCCACTTGTAAAAATGTTTCTTATCCAAAAAAGTCCTGCTGCCTGACAACAACTATCTACTTGTTTCATAGGGAAGACATGATCAAAGTAAAAATTGAAGAGCAAACAAGAAACAAGCTCAAGATAAATTGCTTAAAGGATTGCTGCGCAAGTTATGGACCACACATGACTTCACTGGCATTCTGTTTAGTGTACGGGTAAAGCCTGCAAAGATGACTACAAGTGTCCAACAAATGTAATGAGCTTCTGAAAATACTGTAATCCTGTCCTTTATTACAAATACTGTCATATGCATTTCAATACCTAAGGCTTATACGTTATCTAGTTATGTAAATATTCACTGCATGGCAACAACAAAAAGGCTTTCAATGTTAGTAATTCTTTAACAGTATGAATATTAAAGCTTACTTGCCTCTTAACAATCTCCGACAAGCTTACCTGATGGTCATTAAAGCATTGCTAGTTAAACACAGAGCAACAGGGCACTGCAACAGCATGCATTTTCTGAATAATAAGAAGCATAAATCAACAGTATAAAAATATGACAGAAAACCAGAACATTCTGCAAAATCAAGGACCGATGAAAAAGCCACAGTCGTATTTGTGGTCTACCTTGGATGGAGGAATACTCTGCACACTTACACTGCATAACTGCTCCTTGCCTTGCTTGGACATATCCAGAGTCACTACAGTGGGGAGTGGGGTGCAAAAAGTATGTCACAATTTGAAATGTCTCTGGCTGATGGTGATTGCTCATACCTCTCAACCTCAGAGCAAGAAATCTGGACAAAACCATAAATAGAAGTAGGACACAGGCCCAAAAATAAGAACAATTTTTAAATATTGCTCTTATAAACTTAGAAAGATAATAGACTATTAGTAGGTCTTGCATTAGTATGAATTTCCTGAAGGGTATGAAATCTGAACTCAAATGTCTGCTAATATTTTCTAACTTCAGTCTTTAACGATTTGCTACTAATTTGCCAGAAAACCACACTTTTATGAAAAACAGACAAAAATGGGATGCAAAAATATAAAATTGCCACACAATACAGCTGGGAACCTGTCAAAGAAGGGGCACCTTTTTAATATTAGTACTGTTAGCTTGAGCAGCTGAGAAAATAAGAGCATCTACATGCATTTCTGAAATAAAAGTAATCTATAACTCTGATTATTAGTTATTTATAAAATTGTAAACCCTCCACATTTTCTTCCAAAATTGCCATTTTGCAGATGGATTATTAGGGGCAGAGCAACATTTTGAGCCAAAATTGGGGACGGTTGAGAGGTATGGATATTCTTAATTCTGTAAAGCAATTTACTTGCATGTACCTCTAAACCTCTTAATGCAGGAAATCTGGATGGGGAAAATATATTGGAGGAACATGCAAACAGTACTAAAAATTGCTGTTGTATAAACTCAAGACAGTTGATAAAATAACAGGTCTTGCTTTAGCATGCATTTTTCTGAAGGTTATGACATCTGAAACTCAATGTCTGTCATTATTTAGTGACTTCATTCCTAAATGATTTGCCAGAAAACCACAAATTTTATGAGGAACAAACCAAAATTAAGAAGCAAAAATCTATTCATTCTACAAAAATATGGACAGTTGAGAGGTACAGCTCATTCGGGGCTGTCTTTGAGTTTGCTGCCCTTCCCCCCCTCACAAAATCATGGTCGAATGGAGCCTCCCCCCTGCAGCCATTCCAATGTCCCATTCCTTGGTTAGTTCACCCCCATTTACCATAAACACTGTAATATGCATACTGCTTCACTTCTGCGATGATTTGGATTTCATTTGAAAGTTTTATTTTGCATTTTACAGCACAAACACTAATATATATATATGCTAATATATATCTGCTAAACAAAGTAATGCAGTCTCACAATGAAAACAGACTTATCATTAAAGCTTCTCACATTCATTGAAACAGCATTGAAACCCACATTCAAAGAAAATGCATTTTGCCAGTGGCAGCTAAAGATCAACTTTGGGCTGTTTTCAAATTGTAGGCCCCTTGAACATGAAACATACATGTGCTCTTTGATACACCTTCCTGATTGTATTAAATTATATTCCTTGTACAATACAATACAGTTGTTAGAGGGCATTTTAAATTTATTGTTTTGAACATTTTTCCAGTAAACAATGAAACAAAATGCATGCACCAATAATGACAAAACTGCCCAATTCAGAGCATTTCCATCATAAAAGTCTACTCAAACTTCTACAGTCCACCAATATCAGTAAATATACACAATCCATGAAGTAAAAGTCATCTAAATTCCACATAAAAGAAATCTGTAACTAATGAAGAGGTTGCTGCTAGCAAACAACTTTATATGTCATTGTTTCATCTACAAATAAAGTGCCTGTTGCCCTTGAGGAATAAATTGCCTGTGTTGCATTAAAAAAATGATAAGCTAGTAATATTGCAATAGGGAATGGATGGCAATAACAGGTTCATAGTTACTAGATATCTTCGCCAAAAAGGACTGCAGCATCCACCCCCTTTACAACATAGTACAGTATGAGCAATGCATCTACCTACTGTGGGAGTAGAACCTACAGCCTTCTTCATCAAAAGCAAGTACACTACCTGTTGTGCTAATAACAATGCAAGCTGACTCAGCATAAGCAGCACTAAACTTTTGTTCCCCTGCAGCTCTCAGCTCCTTGTAAAATCTACCTCGACACTCAGCTGTATCTCTGAACTTTGTAACACAAGAAATCTGTAAAAAGCCACAATTTATTTGGGGGGGACACAAAATCTAGGGACACATTTAAAACATTGCTTGTATAATGTTGTAAAGTTGCTAAAATAAAAAGCTGTGTTACCACCATACATTTCACTGCCAAGTCTTAAACCCAGGTCCCTGTGCAAAACAGTCAGAGCAACATACCACTATGCCAAATCAGCTGTTTTATGAAAGAGACGAAGACAAACTTAAATGGCTACCATTTAGTGAATTCAGTTCTCACCATAGCTGACAACCTCTTAGCACAAAACACCTGTCAATAATGAGGAATACAGCCTCCAAACATTCATCAAATTCAGTTCTCACCATAGCTCTCAACCTTAGCACACAAAACCTGTACAAAGTCAATAATGGAGGGATACAGTCCCAAAAATAGGGACAAATGTCAAATACCCATGTTATAAATTTAAAAAATTTCTAGAATAAAAGGTTTTGTGTTACCTTATACTTTCTAAAGAATATGATGTCTGAAATTCAAATGCCTGTTATTTTTATTTAACATTTGTTAACCAGGAAAGTCTGACTTGGAACAAAAGCCAGTTTTCAGCAGAGGCCCAGGGAGAAACAATGCAGACACATGTCTTTGTAAGACTCCACACACAAGGCACCCAAGCCAAGAATTAAACCAGAGAACCTGTAGCTGTCAGGCAACAATGCTACCAGTACACCACTGCACTACTGAGTGTGTAAGGAAAAGCAAACATACAGAAACCACAGATTTTATGAGGAACAGAACAAATATGAGGCAAAAAGCTGTGCAAATATTTTTACAAATGGTGGTGGGTAGGGAATTCAGGCCCTTGCCACTTGCATCCATGGTACAGGGTTCAAGCCTGAGGTATTCTCTACCCACCACCATGTGTTCTCTGGGGCATTTTACACACACACCAGTCATCTACCTGACCTGCATTACTTCTCAGCAGTCTCCGTTCCCATCCTCAGTCCACAGAAGCAACTTCTTTGACCTGAATTACTTTTCCGTTCCTGCAGTATATCCATACTTCATAGCCCACGCAAGCTAATGGCTGGGTTTCCAGTCCTCCTCTCAGTCTGCAGATGATGCTGGTTTCCCGCGACAGTAGGCTGGAAGCCCCAGCCTGCTGACGATGCAGTCCGGTGTTGGCCTGTTCTGTGTCATCATCACCGCACAGACTTCTGGGCTGCAGGGCAGGAATGTTGTTCTCCCTTATCTGGACTGCATGGCAGAGCAGTCTGGAGTTCTGAGAGAGTACACAACTCCAAGCACAACATGCATGCATGGAGTTCCGGACTCATTCATTTTCTTTTTCTGTTTTAAAATTATTTCCCTTTTCTTTTTATATTTCTAGGTGGGGGGGATGCAGTCCTATAGCACGAGCCACCCCTGGAAAACAGCCTTATCAAAACTTATGGGAGTACATTGACTGACTTATGAAAGCAACATTCCTAAAATCTATATGGATTTTGTAAGACCACACTTTTCTGCCTCTCAGTGACTCATTGAAACAGATCAAAAGAAATGCACATAAAATTTCATTTCTGTTGGAAAAGCAAATAAAAGTTAATGATCCTCACAAAATGAAGAGAGGAAAAGAGCTGCAGTGTTGCAAATATTTGTTTAATACTTTGTGAGAAAATATTAGCTTAACTGTTGGAATTATCCTCTTCATCTACACATGTACTGGCAGATGACAAAGGACAAATGAGGTTTGGAAACAAACCAAGTTGTCCTGGGACATCTTCAGAAGGGGGTTAGATAAATATACTAGTGGGAGTTAGAGGGTTTGGGAATGGAAAGGGTTAAATGGAAGGAGGAATGTTTGGGAGGAAATGAGGTAAGGGTGGCGAGGGGCTTAAGGAGTGTATCATCTTTGTTTGTGATTTTGTTAATATTAAAACAAGAGTTTGTTTTATTATCCAGTTGTCGTACATTTCCTTTAGGAATCCATTACCTTACAATGTTTATTGGTTCTGTTATTATATTGCTTAAGGAGTGTAGACAAGTGTAGCTGGGTAAGTAATCAGATTTTGGTGTGAACTTGCTAAAGCAAGTACACCCATGACGACCTGCAGGTATTCAGGAAGAAGCGGTAGGCCTCTGGGTATTGGGTGGTGACAGGTGGTTTGTATACATATATTTGTAACATTTATATTATTATAATTTTTTTTTTTTGAGAAGTTGGGTATGGGTAGGGGTGTTGGTACTCGGCGTTGTCTGTTTTTCCCTTGTGGGTTGTCCCCCTTCTGTGCTACATGCTTTCAATGGCCTGGTTTTAGGCACAGGCCTCAAGAAGTTTACTGTTGCACTCTTCGGGGTGATAGAAGCTTGCTAAAAATAAATAAATAAATAAAAGTAAAAAATATTCACTAATGAGGAGCACAGTTATGCTGTCCATATTATCTCTGTATGTCTGTAACAATGTTATTTAATTTACCTTTTCCCGGTTCTGGTGCTGAACATGAGATGGGCAGGTTCCCCTGTTCCTGGTATGCTACATGTGGCAGGCTACATGTCGATGGTCATTAACGGCAGGCTTTGGGTTAGGGCTGCAGAAGACTGTTCTCGGTTATCTCACCTCAGAGAGTTCTTTTATTTATTATTATTTATTCTCACAGTTAGACTGTTGTTTGCTGTGGTAATTAATGGGTAGAATTGGTCCAGTGCTCTGTATTGTAGGAGTTCATTCATTAAGCTGTTCCATTTATGATTACAGGTATGGTCGGTGGGGTTTGGTAATCGTAGACAGTGCTAGCTTTTCCTGGGCTGTGTGATAAAAACCATAAGTAATGTCACTCATAGTGCAGGTGCAGTGGTGGCCTCCACAGATATTTGAGTTTCAGCAGATGGGGAAGGGTCATTGGGTGAGTCGTTGTAATCTTTGTGTGTAATGGCACACCCCCCCTCCCCACTGTTTCATGCAGTATGGCAATCTTGACAGGTATTGAGTTACAAGTCAGCATAAACCTGGTAACTCGCTGCATGTAGCTGATGTCCTGGGTAGAACTTAGTTTTGTGGACATTTTAGAAGTTGTGCTGCTAAATTCGGAAATTGTATGGATAGTTTTTGCTGTTCTGTTTACAAGGACTGTTAATTTAAAAGTGACAGAATTTTCCTTCCAGTAGTATGACAGCTGGCTACTGCTGTGAGAAGCTTTAAATTCATAGCTTCTTACTGGGGGTTGGTTTCGTTGGTGGTTTCGGCTTTCGAGGGCTTGGTTTGATGTTGTTTGCTCCTGATTGAGGGGGAAGGGATTTGATGCATGTGCAATGGTGGCCTGGGCCGTTCAGGTCAGAAACATTATGTGAAGTAATCCACCTCAATTAATATATTCATCACCGTGCGTACATAGTCTAAAATATAGCTTAGCCATGAACGATCGTAAGAAAGTGGGTCATTCCATATTTTGCTAAAATGTGAAGGCAGTAATTAGGCTAATAGGCATATGCATATGTCGGTATGCATAGCCTTCAAGAGTTTGCAAATGTATTTCATCATCTTTGGCAGACTGGAATTCTCTCTTTTACATGTAAGATATGTGTTTCTGTATATAAGTAGGGTATGTATTGTGAAAAGTAGGCAACAAAGGTATATGTGTGTTTGAGCGGGGAGGGTCGATGTGTGGTTAAATGTGTGGAGTTTTGCACTTTTTATGTGTTGAAGTGAAGGCTTGTAAGTGTGAGAGGTGGCTGTGTAGGAGTAAGCATGTATATGGGTGTTTGTGTATACATGAGCAAAGTTCTTCTGTTGGTATTAAGTTAATGGTGCTTGGTGTTGATTTGATGGGGTTGATGTTTTCTGATTGCTATGTCAGTGTAGGGAAAGATTCAAGAGATTTTCACAGTCCTGAATGTCCTGAATTTTATCATGGTTTGGTCCATTTCTCATAAAATTGTGTTTTTCTGGCAAGGTATGGATGGTGTTAGGCAGGGGACAGTCATTTGAGTTTCAGACTTTATACCTTTGGGGCCTCTGTGCCCCACTACTGATGGCTTCATACAGATTGCTTGCTTTAGGAGGTAGGGAGGTATGCAGCTCCATTAATATGCTTTGGGGAAGGAGTCAGTATGAAGGATGTCAGCTTTAAGGGGAACAGAACTCACTTGTTGCAATTATTAATAGGGGTGGGGGATGCATTGCAGTAGTGTACAACAGTGAATCTATGAGGGTGATCACTATTAGTCTTGGCTTAAGTAGTACAGTTGACAGCTGGCGGCATGTTATGGCACAAGGACTAGCCTCAAGTCCTACCATAAGAATACATTAGTTCATTGGGAATAATATATATTAAAAAAAATAAAAAAGTGGCAGCTGGTTGCAGTACAGCTAATCTTTGCTGGTGTTTTACATATTGTATAAGGGGGTACATTAATTTTCCTAGAGGTAAGAAGGGGTTTCTGAGGATATGGTATTGTCCAGTGTTGTAGGTTTAGTGTTCTCTTTGGCTTTGCTTTTCAGAGTACTGACCCCTGCATTTTACATAATACTGGGCTAGTTGCAGGTTTTCAATATTTTATTGGTAATTTCTAAGTCTGAATACATGGGTTTGGCCTCTTGAATTGATTATTTTATTTGGGACCTAGGTATTCCCAACATCAGTACTCTGTGGTAAATGATACATCATGAAGTTTTCTTTCTTCATAAAGCATTTTGTCACCGCATTGGATACAAGCATGGAGCTGTTGCCTACTGTGACAGGTCATAGCAGAAGACTTGACTTATGGACTGTTTCCTTGTTCTAGGTTTTACTTGGGAGGGGAAGGGGAATTCAGCTCAAATGGTGTAGTGGCACATTGCTCTGACTATAGTGTACAGGGTCCTGGGTTGGAGATTTGGCAGGGCTGATTATGTTGATCAGTGAGCCGTGTCAGCTCAGCGTGGGTTGTTTTTTTAGGACAGTCATGGTGATGTTAGTGGGAGGACCATGGTTGGCAGGAAGGTGCTTTCTATAACTACTAAATATTTGTAGGGTGATGATACAATCAATAGGTCAGCGGTTAACTCTTTCACTTGTAAAGGGGGATAGTGAGGGTTGCATACAAAACTTATTCTTTGTGTTTGAAAGCCTGACAAAATTAGAGGGGGGGTTTGAGTGGGTTTTGGAGGTTATGAGTTGGACTTTCTGGGGTAAGGGAGTTCACTGGGGTGAGTTGTGTATAGTGAAGCTGATTGAGAGTTGGGGAGGTAGATGAGGGGGTCTACGTTGTGTCAGACTGTTTTGTTGCATATGACTTACATTTCATTTTCTTTACAGATGGTGGTGCCACGAAGGGTCTTTCAACATTTGGATGGTTACACAATGCGGTCAAAGATGGTTCAGCTCAGAGGTCGTATCAGCTGATAGTGTGAAGGATGTGGTCTTACTAGGTGATGGATGCTGCTATAATGGAGGTACAAATTTTTGGTTAGATGGTAAGGAATTAGTTTGTTTCAGCTGGTGTGCCTGAAGGAAGTAGATTGGACAGCTGATTTTGCTGTTGGAGATTTTGGATAGTTGGCGTGGAAGATTGGGAGGTTGCAGGTAATGACATGATCCCAGGTGCTCATTTAGACAAAGTAAGGGTTACTATGTTTGAGATTACTGTGGCGACTGGTATGCTTGAGGTAAATTAGGGGCCTGGTGTAGCAGGTGTTTAGTTAGCATTAATGGGATCTTGAGGTGGAACCTAGGTGGGGTGGAATTAACAACAGCTGAGGTTGGGTTGGTTCTAGGATCGGCTAGCAACAGGGTTTTCAGTAATTTTAATGGTAAGTACACAGTTAGGCATCTTAGATTTGGGTGGAGCTTTTGGATACATGTACAGTTATCTATTCAGGTTACTGTGGGGGTAGAGGCAGCACAATTTGCTCTGATGCTAGGGAGCCGATATGGTTCATAGGGCATGGTAAGGATTGGTAAAGGCTCCTACTCACTTAAGGTTTAGATGGAGTACCACTACAACTATTTCATTTATGCTTGAGGGAATTTGTAGGTAGGGTTTTGGAAGCATTGTAGACATGAGGGTGTTTTGGTATATTTTGGGAGCAGGGTGCTTTGTTACGTGGGTTAGAAGGTTTAAGCAAGGCATGCTTTGGAGTTTTACAGAAGTTGGCTTGTTCTTCCTTGTATCATGGCTAGGGTTTTAGCCGGGGGGGGGGGGCTTTAGCAGTTTCTGACTTGGGGGTGATGTTTAAGGTTATGCAGGTCTTAGATGTTTCTAGCAGTCGGCTCCTTAATCAGGAGTATAGTATTGTGCTACTGTGAGTTTGGTTGAGTTTTCAGTGGTATGATGGGTCAGCTTGGATTGAGTGGGTAGATGGTCAGGTGTTCATTATTGTAAGATGGGTTTTGTGCAATGATTGGTCTTCGCATTTGAGTTTAAGGGGAATAGTTTCTGTGCACTTGTTATGGCTTTAGGTAGTCATGCTGAAAATGTTTTGCAGATCAGCAAAGGTGAGGATGACTTCAGGTGTTGCATTTGTATCAGATAGTTGGAGGGATGGTTGGCAGGTTCTTGGGTGATTATTATAGAAGGTTGCCATTAAGGCTTACTAGCTTAAATGTCAGGATGGCCACTTAAAACATTTTGTTTAATGGATAGTTGGCGTGATGTAGCTTATTGGTTTCAAGGGTTGGGATAGGTTGATGGCTGCGAAGTTGGACCGGCTTTGGTTACTAAGATAGGTTTCTGTTGCAGGGGTTGGTGTTGGGATATGGAGGTTCATGGGATTATAGCTCATGTAGCACTATATATGATGGAGGTATTTTAGTCATTCAGAGGGTGGTTTGTTGAGCGGCAAATGTTAAGTTATGTTTTCTGTTGACATTGCATAGTTGTATTTTGAAAGGACATTTCAACTTTGTATTACATACACTGGGTGGGAAATAGGGTCACAGCTCAGCATGTTGGTGGCGATTGCCCTTGTATGGTTTCACGAGGTGTTGGGTTAAATGTTTTGGTGTTGACTTTGGCTCATAAGGTTATGCGATGCCGGATGATATTACTGGTTGAGTGTATGTGATTTACTTAAGGTACAAAAGTTTACACATTATGGTTATTTAGTATTGGAGAAGGTTCATTGGATTATTTTAACCAATTACTCACCATTTAGTGTTTTTTGGGTGGTTATATGACAGGGTGTTGGGGTTGGTGATAGGGATCCAGGTTGATGTAGAGGGTTGTTGTACACCAAATGATGTTTGGCTTAGCCCTCCTTTTATTGGTGGCTTGGTCTGAAAATTTCAGTATCAGGGAGGGGGAACAGCCTGGTCAGACTGGTTGGTGGAGAAGAGGGGCAGGCTTGCCCTCTCCTTTTCCCCCTCTGGTGTTTGGATGTTCATTTCAAGGGTTTGGGAAGGGAAAGTGAGCAGCTAGAGGCTGTGTGTTAAATAAGTGGAGGTAAGGATGCTGCTTATTTGGTGGAAGGTAATTCAATAAATGGTGTAGAAAGTGAGTCTTGGACGCTGCTTCATAAGTAAAGGTTGGATAGGTAATTCAATAAATGGGATATGAAGTGAGTTTTGGATGCTGCTTCAGAAGTAAAGTAAGCGAGTAGACAAATGGACACTGCTTATGGGGGCAGGATGAGTAGGTCACACGATCCTGATTAACATTACATGGATGTTTATGCTGTGTTTAAAACAAATATACTGTGTTCAGTTGTGATTAATAAATGTTGGTTATCAAAGCTATGTTATGGAAATTTAATAAAGGTCGTCAAATGTCATTCGGTGTGATGTGTTTATTGAAGGGCCCGTGATAAATGAGGTTTGGCAACAAACCAAGTTGTCCTGGGACATCTTCAGAAGGGGGGGGTAGATAAATATACTAGTGGGAGTTAGAGGGTTTGGGAATGGAAAGGGTTAAATGGAAGGAGGAATGTTTGGGAGGAAATGAGGTAAGGGTGGTGAGGGGCTTATGGAGTGTAGACAGGTATAGCTGGGTAAGTAATCAGATTTTGGTGTGAACTTGCTACCCACCCTCCTTCCCCTTTTCTTGTGGGGGATTGGTAGGAATTGTGTTTATTTTGCCACTTGGGGTAGGTGGAGAAGAGGGGCAGGCTTGCCCTCTCCTGTTCCCCCTCTGGTGTTTGAATGTTCATTTCAAGGGTTTGGGAAAGGAAAGTGAGCAGCTGGAGGCTGTGTGTTAAGTAAGCGGAGGTAAGGATGCTGCTTATTTGGTGGAAGCTAATTCAATAAACGGTGTATGAAGTGAGTCTTGGATGCTGCTTCATAAGTAAAGGTCGGATGGGTAATTCAATAAATGGGATATGAAGTGAGACTTGGATGCTGCTTCAGAATTAAAGTAAGCGAGTAGAGAAATGGATGCTGCTTACAGGGCCAGGATGAGTAGGTCACACTGTCCTGATTAACATTACATGGATGTTTATGCTGTGATTAAAGCAAATATACTGTGTCCAGTTATGGTTAATAAATGTTAGTTATCAAAGCTATGTTATGGAAGTTTAATAAAGGTCGTCCGATGTCATTTGGTGTGATGTGTTTATTGAAGGGGACCGGGTCAACTCTCTAAACTTGATTCTGTTGCACCTCTAATGTGAACTGCTACAATGTCAAATCTATATGTAATCTACATTTTCTGATTCCTAGCATATTCCTGTGTCTGTGGCAAACGGGGATCATAATCTGAAGTGTGTCTTGTTAGTGCCCTAGTTTGAGGGTTCATATCAGAGAAGGTGATGTTTGCCTGAATTTATATTTCAGGTGCATATGTTCATGTTGCAAGAGAGGAAATAGTACATTTTAACTACTTGTTTCAGAAATGTTTACAATTTCTTTAAATCTTTTTTCATTAGAAAATCTGATGTGTGTGTGTGTGTGTGTGTGTGTGTGTGTGGGTGTGGGTGTGGGTGTGGGTGGGTGGGAGGGGGAGTAACTGCATTCCACTGAAGTACTTGATTGGCCTTCACTCCCTCATCTCAGTTGTTCTCCAGCTACTTAACCTTTGTGGCTCCAAATTCAAAATCACTTTTCTACCCCATGACCCAAGGGAACTCATCTCCGGCCAGCTGCTTCACTCTACAGTATGATGTATTGCATTTTTTTAACAGAACCTATTATTTCATTCTGGTTCAACCTTGTACTAGAAACAATTACAAAGAAGCTTCTACTGAGTTGCAAACTGGCTAAGTGCTATTGTCTTTCTTCTAATACTGTCCAGCAAATTTATTAACAAGTTTCTACTGGCTTTTGACTCTAGGATTCAATCAAAGCACCTAACTGTTTTGCTTTATGAACTGCATACTTACAGCAAGTAAGTTTTTAGTGTGTTGCCATCTGGTTAAGTGTTTTTTTTTCTCTATTGCGACACTCTAGCATATATATTAACATGTTTCTACTGGCTTCTGCTGAAGGGTTCTGTTGTAGCCCTGATTTTACCCAGTTTTGAATTTGAGTTTATGTTTTATGAACAGCACAGTTACTGACTAGCCCAGTCAATTGTTAGCAATATCAGACGGTTCTGTCTTTAAAAGGAGTTAGTCATGCCTAGTTTTTTTTTTTCATATCTGTTAAACTTCAAGCTGCTTATTTTAAAGTGCTTAAATGTCACATTTACAGACAGTATGTAAAAGAGTTGGAACTAACTGAGAAAGGTGTTCTACCTGTCCTTCTAAAATCTGTAAACCTCTACATCAGCAACCCCAAACTTGCATGCCAACACATCTCTTGTTAGCTACTTTATTTTCCATTTGTCCTTTTAAAATGATGTAACCTCTGTTTTGGTAATTCCAAACCTGCATACCTAGACATATTTCCTGTTAGCTGCCTTATTATCCAGTTTAAAGGCTATAAAGCTGAAATGTACAGCTGTGAAACATGGAGCACTACTGATGTTGGCCAACGACTACTTAAAGCAGCAGAGTATAGAGAAATAGCTCTTTAAGCACTCAGTTCAACCACCAAACAGTCTTAATTATTTTAATTTCCCTCACTCTCTCCCAGTGTACTGAGCACATAGTATCTCTGACAATTCCTGCTGCAAAAATTAACACAATCTCTCTACTAAGGGAACTCCTGTCCAGTCAAAACCACCCACAACTCATCATTTTAGTCCAGTATCTACCTCACTTGTAAGGAAGTTGCAAGTTGCTCCTTAAACAAAAAAACGACTTCTGTAGCTGCAGACCAACTACCATCAGACTACCTAAAAATGGCTGCAGAAATCATAGCCATCGCTGTGTCCATACTAATTAATAAGTCCATAGCAGAAAGATACAACCCATCACTATGGAAAAAATCCTGCATCATACCACTGTACAAAGGTGACACATCTACAGAGCTTAATAACTACAGACTGATAGGGGTTCTCTCCCCCTCTTCAAAATATTAGAGAAATGCATCCATGTGCAGCTGATGCAACACCTAACCTCAAATAACCTGCTGTCAGAAACATAGCATGGCTTTAGGCCCCAGCACAGCACCACTACTGCTCTACTACATTTTACCAATATAATAAACCAACATAGAAACAATGATCTGCTTGTGTCCACCACATTCTTAGACTTGTCAAGGGCATTTGATATGGTCTCTCACCAGGAACTGCTCTTTCAACACTGCTCAACAGGACTTTCACAACACTCCTTGCTGTGTTTCCTTAGTAAGCTATCTGGAAGGCAACATGCCATTAAATGGCAACAAACCAACTCAAGTCTTTCAACCAGTTACTGCAGGTGTCCCTCAGGCCTCTGACCTGGATCTTCTACTATTTAATATATTTCCACTCCCCGTGCTAATTTAGTTCAGCATGCAGATGACTCAACATTAATATGTGCAGCTTCAACAATAAATAAGCTCCAAGACAGTATCCAAAAGTCATTCTCCTCCCTAGAAACCTATCTTAAAGAACTAAATGTCTACTCAACCCCAAGAAAACTAAGTTAATGCTTTTTACCTCAAAAAGTTGCCAAAATCAAAAGCAATTTTTACCCTAAAGTCAGCATATAATACTGTCACTTGAAACTGCAAATCACAGTAAACTTCTAGGCATTATAATAGATGACAAACTCAAATATGACCACCATATACTGCACACCATTAAATCTACACACCAAAAATTAGGCTCCTTTTATAGTATCAATGGAATCCTTAAAGATACTGCAAGAAAAACTCTAGTTACCACCTTCTTACTGCCGACCTCTTAAAAATCACTCCTATCCTAACAAACATAAACAATTTTCAAAGAAAGAAACTCACCTCTTGCTACAATAAAATACCTAAATTTGTCACCAGTCTCTCTCATAGAACCCATCATTGTCTTAGCTAAAAGCAATTAAACTAGCTTGAACTGCACAACTGTTTAACTTATTTACAACTGACTACAGCACACAAACTCATTCATCATCCAGAAAAATTCCCTGCATTACAAAACACATTACTACCCTACTGTCCAGCAAGGGACCTCCATTCTAGTAACAAATTCTTATTACTTACAAATAAGTCAAATATGTTACAGGATATTTGGTCTATTCCCAATGCATTGATAAACTCTGGAATAGTATCCCCATGCAAATAAAACTGTCCAACAAACTCTAGTTTTAAACCACTGCTTAAACAACATCTTAACCAATCCTGGTCCTGTGTATGCTCATCACAGGGTTAACACTTTTTCATTGTACAATACTATCCAAATACTCTCCTTAGACATAATATTCTCAACCTCTTGCTGAAATGACAAAACAATTTCTCTACATAACTGCTGTCTGTACAATTCGTTAAGTTGCATGTGTGCTTTCCCTTTAATAACTTCCACCTCTGTAAAATCTTAGAATGTATATGTGTAAATGTAACTACTCTTTGTGTATAAATGTAAATCGAAGTATAACTGCTGTTTGTGTATAAATGTAAATAGAAATGTAACTACTCATTGTTTGACTGGAACTTATTACAGTGCAATGTAAACAAATGGAGCTTTTCTCCCCAGGCCTCCACTGAAAATGGATATCATCCAGTCGAACTTTCCTGGTAAACAAAGGCAAATAAATAAAATTAATTCTACAGCTGCATTTCACTCCACTTGCAAAAGCACAAAAGCAGAAATACCTTCAGTTAAAATGTATGTAAGGCAGTTTCCAAGACTTAAAATAAACTTAAAGAAATATCTTAGTTTCCTTCACTTCTGCATCATGGTGTTCTGTACAGTCATGCTAAATCTGCTAGAGGGACACCCCCACCCCTACCCACACCCACATTCAGTATACTACTGATGGTGAAGCTAAATTAACACTAGCAGTGTAAAATCCTGTGCCTAACTGCACTGTCCAATCACAGACGGTTACCATAATATCTTCCCATCCATGTCTGTTCTACATTCCTTCCCATATCTCAGCCTGCGTCCTCCCCATACAAACCTACCTATTCATACAGGCAGATTCTCTTTCCCCTTATTTATCTCACTCTCCTCCTTATTCATCACTTATTTTACTCCCTCCGTAATACTCCAGCTTCTCCTCCTTTCATATTCCAGCTTCTATTTCATCTCCTTAGATATCAGTTTCTATAGCCCAAGAACATTTGATTTTTTGCCTTAAATGCTTATTATTGTACTACCTATTTTAACTAATCTTGTATCTTTTTCCTTGCTATTCTACATTATGTATCTTATATTAATATTGTCCTACCCAGTTACTGTACTGTTATAGCATTGTACTCTCTGGAGCTATGCCTACCTGCTATGTTTGATCCTTTACAATTCGCAAACAGGCCAAATTGTTCTACTGCAGATGCCATAGCCATAATACTTCATCACACCTTGGACCACCTGGAAAATAAGGACTGTTACATACACATGCTGTTCATAGACTTCAGCTCTACCTTCAATACAGTAATTCCACAACTTCTGTCTAAGCTGAGTATTCTAGACATAGAAAACAAAATGTTCAGCTGGATCCTCATCTTCCTGACTGAAAGGCCACAAATAGTTTGAACAGAAAAACATCACTCATACATCACCCTAAACACCAGGGTCCCACAAGGTTGCGTACTCAATCCACTTCCTTTTATAATTCTAATGCAAGACTGCACAGCTATGCATCAGTCAAATAGAATCATCAGATTTGCAGATGACACCACAGTAATCGGCCTTATCAAGAGGGAAGACAAGGGGGCCTAGAGGAAGGAGGTGAACCAACTGGTTCACTGGCACACTGACAACAACTTAGTACTAAATGTTGGGAAAACCAAGGAAATCATCATCAATTTTAGGAAGGAGAATAAGCCACACACCCCTATCACCATCAATAGTGCCACAGTGGAGAGGGTAAATAGCACCAAATTCCTATGGGTACACATTTTGCAAGACCTAAGTTGGGCCCCAGACACTTCCTGCCTTATAAAGAGAGTCTAACAGCATCTCCACTTCCTTAGATTTCATAGAGTTAACCTTCTCCCACAGGTCCTACTTACCTTCTATAGAGTCATTATATTATTTAAAGTAATTCATGCTTTAAACCT
>NC_056741.1:187759057-187815907 GCF_019279795.1 Protopterus annectens | reverse complement strand
CTGTACTCCCAGGGCCGACAGGTGCAAGTCATCTGTGCCACAGCATTGTGTTTGACCAGGACAGTCATAGCAGACAGATACCACATGCCTGTGGAATGACAATGGGAGCATAGGCAACTGTTGCAGTGACACAGTCGGTCACTGTACAGTGGTATCGTGTCCAGATGAATGCAAAATGCTCCCCAGGGCTAGGCCCACACCCTCAGGGCTATAAGACTGGTGAGCTATTGCATGTCCCTGCACACGTAGTCTTTGAAGTGGCATCACAGGGCAGTCACACTAACATGGCGAATGACAGACATATCGTACCTGGTGAGGTGTGGCATGGGTGCATAGGTTATGTTGTAGAAGCAGTTACCCGACAGCAAGATGTAAGCGACTAATGCCTTGTGTAGCCTTCTGTGTGGAACTGCAGTGTGACACCCTACAGAGTCAGCTATGACTGGTGTGTTGTGAATGTTATAACACACTATTGGCTGTATGTGGTGGGCACACATGAGTCTGTGGGCTATAAGCTGGTGATGTTGTCTTCCATGATGGGGGCTACCTCTGGTGCCTACAGTGAGTATGGAGACGTACTGCACAGGTTGTCCTCATAGATGTGGCCAGTGGTGTAGATTATGTGAGACTATGTGATGGGTGGGGTGTGTTGCAAATGTTACACATCCCCAAATGACTGTCAGGTGCAGTCAGGGTTGGTGGCAGCATTACCCCCAGCCATAGCTGTCAGCCTCCTGTCCCCAAAATGAGGAACATTAGCCCTCATACAGTGTGACAAATGGGCGAAACGTGGAACACTTACAACTGGCTTACTAACAGCGTCAACTAGGAAGGGCATATGATGGCTAAAATAGGCTGGTCTTACGTATAAAACAGATATTCCAATGAATTAATATGATTCTCATCTATCTAGCCATGGCTAGCAGGTAAACTATGTACAACAATGAATGTGTGACAGACCCTTCCAATGTGGAACCTTGAGGAACATGCACCTTTTAGAACCCCAAATGAGGTACGTTCCCCATAATGAGGTACACCTGACAGCTATGGGCCCAGCACGGCTGCAGACGTGCATCCCCCACAGGCTGTAGTGCCGTATGTTGGGAAGTGAGCATTGAATGTGTACATGAGTCAATTGCTCTATTGCCACATGTACGACATAACCCTCATATAGACAGGCAGTAGCACTGGTACGTGACAGTTGGACATGCCTGCATATACAACCATGTCCCACAGGATATGTGCGTTACGTGTGTACAACAGCTGCCGTACCTTAAGCAAGCTGGGAAGTGTAGGACAGCCAGTGTACCTGTGGGAAATGGTGTGGAATGGGCGCTATAGTAATCAGTAGCTCATGACATGCTCACATGTTCTGAACAAGTGCCTAGCATGACCATACAATACAGAGAGTGTGTTGGATAATATCAACCCACAAGTGGTGATGACAGTCATTTAGTGTGGCACCGCACTATAACCCTGCTGAGTATGGTGTGCATGTCCATGAACCATTTGCACTGTAGATGTTAGCAGTACAGATGTACAAGATAGCACGGATATTTGATTACAAATACCTTTGCATGTCACAGGTGTGTTCCACCAGTGGCCTGTTGACAGACCCACAACTACAAAATGTGCAAGAGTGACATGTGCACAGCACATCTGTGCCAGATATAGTAGAACAGGGTTAATGTGTTGTACCCCACCCTCATTGTAGCCCATACCACACAGACAAATGTTAGGCATCTGTGTATGTAAGGCTGTGAATGGCCATGACCTATCAGTTTAGCTGTGTCAGTGTTGTGAACAACATACAGAATGGGCTGTGTGTGTGAGGTGTGTGACATATGTGCACAGTCTGATGGATGATACCAGCAGTGTCACCACTAGGTGAACATCCCTGTACCTATAAACTGCTACCTAGGCTGTGGTCAACATTATGGACATTGTGTAAGGGATGGTGCTGTGCAGTGCACCCCCAAAATGGTGACATCTCCAGGCCCCTTAGGTAGTCATCTGAGGTACCCATGTCATGTCAGGGTGCCATCCATGAGCACGGAGATCACTGGCCAGGCAAATACAGCACTGTGGTGACCAATATTGGATCACATACCACCTGTAAGGGGTAATGGCTATGCATGGATGTGCGATAACAGCCTTCACAATCCACACCTCCACTATGCAGCATGCCGTCTACCTTGCAGAAGGACATTTGCTACACCATGATGATGGACATGCTACATGTCCATATCCTGATCTATATGACATATGTCATGGATAGCCACCGTCCTAATACTAGGATCGCCACAGGCTGGAAAGATCCCTGTGCCATATATGTGACATACTCCCACCATACCATGCAACCCTGTCCATCAAAGCTGCAGATGTCATCCCAGTCATACATGGTGTGATGGCCGCATGGTAGATGTACTATCAACTGACTGGATCAGTAATGTGGCACCGATGCAGCTTGCGGTGGCACAATGGCCATCTGTAACAGCGTGGAAACCGTGCCCGCACATGCTATGGTTGATGACCATCCCTGCGAATGTCGTCTGACTACCCATTGTCCCATGTCTATCACATGTGTAATACAGGCGATCCTTGTCAGGATGTTGAACAGTTGTACAGTGCTGTGTAGATGTATATGGCAAAACACATGCATGTACAGGTGTCCATGCGTATGTGTGCATTGTCACTGCTCAAGTCCATTCCGGCTGTGTCTGTGTTGATATGTGACATATACACCGCATCCAGGTCAACAGCAGTACCGTGGACACATCGAGGCATGTGCAGATAGGTAAGAACACAAGTGCAGGCAAATAGACATGCCCACAGCAAGACAGCATTTACATGGAGTATGAACACTGTAATGAGGTGACACACATATATGGTGATGATATCCAGTATATAATGGGTGTGACATGTGTGACACAAACACGTCAGTTGTGTCAGTGTCATGGTGCTTTGCAAAGATAACTGTGCAGATGCAGTAGATGTCATAGAAATGTATGTGCAGCAGTATCTCTGTACATCTCTGAAACTGTGACCTGTCACCATCATTATGTTTTACAGATAATGCCCCGTACACACCTCCCAGCATACACCCGCCAGGAGGATGATGTCCTCATCCCACAGCTCCATGAAAACTATGATTTGTTGTTCAGCCATGTGCCACAGCATGCCCAGCAGCAGGATGACCTGTGGCAGGATCTACGCAAGAGGGTGAATGATGTGGGTGGCCATAACCGCACCTACCAGCAGGTGCGCAGACACTGCACAGACCTAATACGACATGCAAAACAGCGTGCCACTGCAATCACCAGGGAACAAGGTGGAACAGGTGGTGGGCCACCAATCCAGCCCCCACTCACACACACTGAGGAGCTACTTGCCAGTCTGGGGACACCCAGAGAACAGCATCCAGAAACACTAGCTGCCATCGTGGAGGTGGGTGTCTCCCAACCAATGAGCCTGGAGTTGCCTGGTAAGTCAGTAATGCACATATGGCTATTATATCCCATGTAGTTGCATGTGTCACTGTACATAATGTAAAGTAACAACATATGCCAGGTATGTGGACACACATGCTGCATAGTACAGTATGCTACGTTGTGTATGCACACATTTGCATACTGTATGCTATTACACAGGTGAATGTGTGCACATGCACAGTGCAACCTGTGGCTGTCATACAGTCATAGATAATGTTCATACTGGTGTGTCACCCCTATACAGGTACCTCTAGCGTGCTGCACAGACATGGGTCCATTGCAGGTGAGACTGTCATCAGTATCAGGCATGTTACAGTGTACATCTATTTGCCATGTGGCCAGTTAACACTTGCACACCTGATGTTTGTTCCAGTCATGATATGCAGGTCGCACCACCATGCATTCACACACGCCACCCATGTGCAATATATGCAAACGTAATGATACACAGACTTGAAACCACAGTACTTGTCATTGCAACATGTGTGGTCAGCTGTGCATACAACGGTGGAGGTGGTCTACAATGGAGGCATATGTAGTATGCATTGGAACAACATGTGTGGTATGCACACATTACCACACAGTGAGCTGTGATATGGGCAGCCCACAAGTGTCACCATTGTGTCATATGCCCCTGCATCGGGTGCACACATTGTGATGTGCCACCTGACATGTCCCAGACATGCAGTGTTCTGTCTGCAATATTGTCACACTATCACATGACCTATACCCCACATACCAAACATACAACCCGTTGTCTGCATAGACCTGTGGAATGTGACATATCTGACATGTATGGGTGTATGTCATATGGGACCACACAGACATGTGCAGAAGATGCCCATCACACACAATTGGCCACCACATGTGCACACATGGCCATGGGGGATGGCCAGAGACATGTAGCCACACAGTACATGGGATGTGTATACACCCTGTTGCACATTGTCCACACATGGTCCAATTATAGCCTTAGTTGACCGATTATACAGTTGATGTGGTACAGTGGACAACCTAAAGGCCTGTGCACAGCTACTGGAGGTGTCAATGAAGTCTACCATATACGATCTGTCGAACATCACGACTGTGTTGCAGTTATGGCTATGCAATGTGTACATATTATGCATTCTACAGCAACATACATGCCTCATGTTGCCATGCAATGGCACAGTGTCTGTACTTCACACTGTATAGCAATGTAGATGGCTCACACTCCCCTCCCGTGCTCATGCACATTTACTAAACATGCATTCTATCTGTAGGGCATACACACAACACTGCAATGTGAAGCCCATTATGATGCTGTACATGTGTCAGGACACCACTGTGTCAAACATGTATGCATGTTAAAGGACATGTCAGCAAATTACATGTCAAGGTCACGTCAGACATGTGTACTGTTATCCTCTTCTGGCCCACATGGTGTATCACGGAGATGCATGCATACTACCATGCTTGTGTGAACTGCATGGGTACTGATATGGCACCTGCTTGCTGTAGTGTGCACCCCAAGGAGGTATGCTTACTAACACTATTAATGTCTGAACTGTATGCCCTCTGCTCTATCGCAGGCATGCTGCATGCCATCTGACAAATCACATGCATGGTGTGTCTGTCTGTGTGTGTGTGTGTGTGTGTGTGTGTGTGTGTGTGTGTGTGTGTGTGTGTGTGTGTCTGTGTCTATTGTACTTTACAGTATTTCTTTGCATTCACAGGTGATGTAGGTGCGTTACCCTCCTGCAGTCCATCTGATGTTAGTGTCCCCACAGATACTAGCGGTGATGAACATATGCATGAGGTACAGGCAGGGTTGTCAGGGTCTGAATCTGTGCCAATGGTTACCATCCCAGCTATGTCCCCCTCTTCCCCGCACACAGTTCTGCTGCCAACACATACCGCATCACCGGTGGCCATAGAGGAAGGACAGTTGGTTGGCGTGGAACAGGAACATGTGGTGGCTACAGAAGGTGTGTCTACACACCATGGTGTCAGCGTAATGACTGCAGATGTGCCACACAGGCATGTGGCCGGTGCTGCTCGTAGGAGGACCTCTGGCAGACATGCACCTGCAGGACATAGCGCAGCAGCTGGTATCACCAGACGCATGTTCCAGACTGTAATGGCGTCACAGGCACGTGCTGAACGGCAGAACAGAGAAGGGCAGAGGCTGCAGAGGGCTGCTATCCATACCCTAAATGACAACATCCAGGCATTGGCAAATGCTCAACAGCAGATTGCTAATGTTCTGGATAGGCAACTAAGTGAAATGGTTGGAATCCTTGACCGAGGCATGGCAATCCACGAGCGGGAGCTGTCTGTGCTGGAACACCTGGTAGGAGTGAGGCGTAGGCCACGGGGACATAGGCCAGCAACACCACCTAGTGTAGGTCGACGTGACCGTGCCACCTCACATGCCCGCTCCCATAGTGCCAGTAGCAGTAGCAGTGCAGCTGCTGCTGTGCTGTCAAAACCAGGACACAGCAGGCCACGTGGACGTGGCCCTGGACGGTCTCAGCAGGGACACATTTCCAGCGGACATGTGTCGTCGGACAGTAGCCACTCTGTACCTCCACCTGGTAGTGCCCGTGCAACCCCAGGCAGGCACAGGTCACATGGCCGTGGACGGACACAGTGAGCTGTACAACCTGCGCTGTACAATCTGGGGCTGTCAGTTATACCCCGTGTAGGCATCACAAATGGCAGAACTGTGTACACACATACACGCACACAGCAAACACAACTGTAAGGCTCCACAACATCCACATGCATTCTGCACAGATATGTCCGGTCAACTCACTGGCCCTTACACACACACACATGATGATATCCATTGGTGCAGCCTATGCCCCTGGAAAACATATCACCCTGTGCATATGATGAAGCCTGTGCCACATCCCTGTCATCCACACCATCGGTGCAGGGTTATGCACAAATATTCTGATGCACAGGGTGAACAGCATAGTGAGAGGTGTATGTAATACCTGTGTATGCATAGTGAGGGATGTGTATGTTGCAGTGGTTGTGTGTGAATACTGAGTTGTGTATGTGAATTAGGTTGTGTACTGTCGACATGCACCAGTCACACCATGTAGTGCAGGTGCAGCATGCATTGTGATGTGTTCACGGTATGTGTCTCGGTTACATCTGTAGCACCATGTTGGTTGTGATACCCTGGTTCCCTCCTATGGTGTACTTGCATGTGCCTACAGGTAGCAGTGTTTGCAGTTTTTGGAGTACACACAGGCACGTCTGGCAATATCAGCATGCTACATGTACCTTCATCCTGAATGTTGGACACACAAACATGACACAGATGTCCACACATATACTGCACCTGACGCATGTGGTCAGTGCCACAGGCTACACTTGACAGAGACGTGACATACATAGCAGGGCACATTACAGGTATGGTGACATGGTGCAGGGGTTGTACACAGCGGCCTGGCCAATGATGATGTGAGGTGTCACTTGGTAGCTGGAGGCCACACTGTGCAGCAGTAGGACCCGTAACAGTATGTGAACATGGCCGCAGTCACGGGGTGTACACCACTATAATGCACACCCCATAGTGTGCAGCTGGGGACCCTTGCCTGTGTGGTCATCACCCTCACAGTACTATGCACCTACATGAAGTGTCACAGAGAAGGGACATGCACAGGTAGCCAGTATGGCTGGGACCTATGGCATCAACAGGGTTGTGCAATGCATCACCATTACGGGTTAGTCAACACGTGGGGCCAGTGATAATTTCCCACCGTATATTAGCATACACACTCACACCAAGCACCATACATACATACAGACACACACACACACTGTGGTGACCACACATGTGTATACGGACAGACGATGTGTGTGATGCACATCACCGGCAAACATCATGCTTCCCACACTGACGTATGTACAGTTCTCTACAATGGTATACAGGGATGTGTTGCAACTGGGACATATTCCCCATGATATGTGGCATCCCTGGTCACACATTCGGACACACATGGCAGTGCTGGGAATGATACACCAGCCATATGATGACACGTTTGCTGGACATGCAGCGGTATTGATTGCATTATGTGTACCAACACTATATCTGGCAAACGTGCTGCTATATACACACGGGAGGTTGTAGGTGTTACAGGTGCCATATGACATATAGTTGTTAACACCTGACCGCTGTGTATGCATTATGTCAGCACCGTCACGTAACAGCGACATAGCGTACAGTTAGCACATGGCATGATAGGATGGTGTGTGACACAACTGTGAGCCACCCCCTGCACACATACATCTAGACAGGTGGTTCACAACGTTATGTACACACATCCCTCCATACGTGCTGTTTGTATGTCACCATATACAGATGTCAATGATGGGTCTGCATTGCGTCTGCATGTCGTACGTAGGTGCAACTATGTTACGGACATCGGCCACTGCACATGCATGTTTGCAGCATGCACAGTACAGATGTCACATGTGTCTCCTGTTGCCATGTTTGTATGCATTGCTTTTGTTGGACATGTGTGTTGACATACATAACACATGGACTGCGGTACGATATCACGGGTGTCACAGGCGACCAGTACAAGGGTATGTGTCCCGGTCAACACTGCTACCCCCTGTAGTGTCAGCATTCAATAGACATGGGCCCACCTTCAATTCACATGTGTAGCATTGATTAGGCCAGTGTTATGCACGAGGTACATCAAAGGCCATGTATGTATGTGTTGTGTGTGCAGTCCATGCACACATCCACACAATCACATGTATGACATACCCAGACATGTGTTCATTGGTGTACAGCAACAGTCAGGTGTCACAACTGTGTAAGGGCCATGGTATGTCTTGAGCCGACCTGTTCATGTATACTGGTATCATTGCAATGCATAACACCTGTTAGATCCCTGTTGGTACGTGTGTACTTTGCACAGCTGGTGTACACCACTGTACAGCCCAGTGGTCATGTGTCACATGGTGTTGTTGGACCGTAAGGCTGTGTAGTGCTGCACCAACGACATGGTGCTGACTTGACAGCTACAGTGTACACTGCAGTGTGTACGTGTGTGACCTGCACCTGTGACAGCTGTGATGGCAGCTGTGTGTGTACAGGTCACTGCATGTGTGACCACCCTGTGCGTGAGGACAGTTATACCTTACTGTGCCCTTCTGTGTGCACACTCCATCTGCATGCAAGATTGCCCTTTGAGCATGCCCAGTACGCCGTTGTGTAGATGGGCACACAGTACATTCCACACTGCGCCCCTCCATGATTAGACTCCATGTGCATGCAAGATGGCCCTTTGCAACAGCTAAGTGTGTGAGCATGCTCTGTACGCCGTTGTGTAGATGGACACACAGTACATTCCACACTGCGCCCCTCCGTGATTAGGCTCCGTGTGCATGCAAGATGGCCCTTTGCAAAAGCTAAGTGTGTGAGCATGCCCAGTACGCTGTTGTGTAGATGGACACACAGTACATTCCACACTGCGCCCCTCCGTGATTAGACTCCGTGTGCATGCAAGATGGCCCTTTGCAACAGCTAAGTGTGTGAGCATGCCCATTACGCCGTTGTGTAGATGGACACACAGTACATTCCACACTGCGCCCCTCTGTGATTAGACTCCGTGTGCATGCAAGATGGCCCTTTGCAACAGCTAAGTGTGTGAGCATGCCCAGTACGCCTTTGTGTAGATGGACATACAGTACATTCCACACTGCGCCCCTTCGTGGTTAGACTCCATGTGCATGCAAGATGGCCCTTTGCAACAGCTAAGTGTGTGAGCATACCCAGTATGCCATTGTGTAGATGGACACACAGTACATTCCAAACAGACATGTGATACTAAGCGTGTGGGCATGGCCATTGACATCCTGTATAGTCATGGTGGTCATCCAGGCACCAGATGCCCAATTTTAATGTCACGATGGATGCCTACATTGAACACACTTGTTGATCTCTTGAAGGGTGTACTGTCTGTGGCACATCCCATATCTATTCAGTGTTGTTGTGCTCCGTAGATATTTAGTTGGCCTGTTGACAGCACTGGCATGTTTGTGTACGTCTACCTTGGGACAGTAGTATGCTTTCAGACCGCTCACTCTCTAAACATTCCCTATCGGCATCTTTGTCTTTGCGGATGATGTCACCCACCTAGAAGTATGCCTCTGGGAGTGCTGTGTTCAGTAATCCCGGTAGTGCGTTCTGTAAATGCGTAATGCTGTAGTGTGTTAGAGTAGGTAGGTGTATGTTCAACTCCCGGCCCTTCCAGGTGTGTGTGTGTGTGTGTGTGTGTGTGTGTGTGTGTGTGTGTGTGTGGTGTGTGTGTTTCCAGCTGCCTGGGGACACAGTAATGCTTTTAGATGCCTCACAACACATACATTCCCTATCAGCATCTTTGCCTTTGTGGATGATGTCACCCACCTAGAAGTATGCCTCTGAGAGTGCTGTGTTCAGTAATCTCGGTAGCGCGTTCTGTAAATGCGTAATGCTGTAATGTGTTAGAGTAGGTAGGTGTGTGTTCAACTCCTGGCCCTTCCAAGTGTGTGTGTGTGTGTGTGTGTGTGTGTGTGTGTGTGTGTGTGTGTGCGTGTGTTTCCAGCTGCCTGGGGACACAGTAATGCTTTTAGATGCCTCACAACACATACATTCCCTATCGGCGTCTTTGCCTTTGCGGATGATGTCACCCACCTAGAAGTATGCCTCTGAGAGTGCTGTGTTCAGTAATCTCAATAGTGCATTCTGTAAATGCGTAATGCTGTAGTGTGTTAGAGTAGGTAGGTGTGTGTTCAACTCCCGGCCCTTCCAATTGTGTGTGTTTGTGTGTGTGTGTGTGTGTGTGTGTGTGTGTGTGTGTGTGTGTGTGTGTGTGTGTTTCCAGCTGCCTGGGGACACAGTAATGCTTTAAGATGCCTCACAACCCATACATTCCCTATCGGCGTCTTTGCCTTTGCGGATGATGTCACCCACCTAGAAGTATGCCTCTGAGAGTGCTGTGTTCAGTAATCTCGGTAGCGCGTTCTGTAAATGCTTAATGCTGTAGTGTGTTAGAGTAGATAGGTGTGTGTTCAACTCCCAGCCCTTCCAAGTGTGTGTGTGCGTGTGTTTCCAGCTGCCTGGGGACACAGTATTGCTTTTAGATGCCGCACAACACATACATTCCCTATCAGCGTCTTTGCCTTTGCGGATGATGTCACCCACCTAGAAGTATGCCTCTGAGAGTGCTGTGTTCAGTAATCTCGGTAGTGCATTCTGTAAATGCGTAATGCTGTAGTGTGTTAGAGTAGGTAGGTGTGTGTTCAACTCTCGGCCCTTCCAAGTGTGTGTGTGTGTGTGTGTGTGTGTGTGTGTGTGTGTGCATGTGTTTCCAGCTGCCTGGGGACACAGTAATGCTTTTAGATTCCTCACAACACATACATTCCCTATCAGCGTCTTTGCCTTTGCGGATGATGTCACCCACCTAGAAGTATGCCTCTGGGAGTGCTGTGTTCAGTAGTCTCGGTAGCGCGTTCTGTAAATGCGTCATGCTGTAGTGTGATAAGGTAGTTAGGTGTAGGTTCAATTCCCAGGCCTGCCAGATGTGTGTCTGTGTGTGTGCATGCTCCCATCCACCTGGGGACTCAGGTTATGCTTTTAGACGCTTCGTAATACAGATGTATCCTGCTGCCGTCTTTGTCTTTGCGGATGTTGACATGCACCTAGTAGAATGCCTGTGTGTCTGCTGTGTTTAGTAGTCTCGGTAGCGTGTTCTGTAAATGCGTCATGCTATAGTGTGATAGGGTAGTCATGTGTAGGTTCAATTACCAGCCCTGCCACATGTGTGTGTGTATGTCTGTATCTCTCTCCCTCTGTACATATATATATATATATATATATATATATATATGTATATATAAACTCTATTTTCTGCCCATAACCCTGCTCTTGCATGGACAGCTGACTGTTTCATGTATCGCATATTTGCATAGCTTTCACATACCAATGGGGTATGTTGCAACTCCCAACATTGTCCATGCAACGTCCGTGTTACAGGCGGTGTTACACGCCCTTACAGGTGTTTGCTGTATATCTTGGCAGACATCTATCCTTGCTGTACTCTCACTGTACTCGTACATGCCGGAGGCTTCATGTATCATGGCCTAGTTTTGATGTGTGTATGTCTATTTGTGCTGTGTGCATGGCTGTGGGTATGTCCCAGTATCATCATTTGTAAAGGTGACAGCCCTAAAGGTTCTTCATGTAGACTGCTGTGTCAATTGACATGTCAGCACATACCTGCGGACAGTACTGCACATCCTACTGCAGCGCATTTCATACCTTCTGCGTTATCTTGCAGTCGATATTGCTGTTTCCTCACACATGTATCTGTTTCTGTTCATACCACTCCACCTCCTAGAGCAAGTTGCTGGACAAGGCCTTATCTGATAGTGGGACGCATAGGGGCAGTATTGACATGTTGCTCTTACAAATGTAAATAGTTGACACAATAATAGGTTTTGCATTAGTATGGCTTTTCTGTTGGATTTGGTGTCTTACGCACATGTTTGTCATTATTTCATGTCTTCAGTTATCATGGAAGTGCCAGAATGTTACTGTTACGTGGAACACACCAAACATATGAGGCAGAACTCTGCACATTCATCGTAAATATGTACAGTTGCGGAGTATGTGTCTGTAACAAAATATCAACTTTCTGACACCAATACACACACTGTATGGCGGCATCACAGGCCACATGCCATTACATTTATATTGCAGGACACACCCACCCTGACAGTTGTATTCCTCACACAGGCCAACAGCTGCTTATCCACACTAATTGGTCTATCATGTACCGTATGTGTGTGCCAGTATTTGCGCTTTCCATCAGTGGCAGAGCTCATGTACGTGTCTGGGGGACTGGACATTGTTACGGTGACACTGCATGACACCCTGAGGGACACATCACGTTTGTGTCTATTAACCTTCCACATTGACATTCACAGGGCATACGTTGTCATTCACATTTGTCGGTGTACATGCGTGTGACTTGTATATGTTTTCTCATTTGTCCTGATGTCTTTCTTCTCACCTGTCCACCTAGTATCACTAGTTCTGTACATGTATTTTGGACAGGTTACCTTCATACCCCTAACCTGTACACATTATAGGTAAATGCCCTGACGTTTGACCTTGTTACATTTGTCATAGTGATGTGCCTTTCTGGTAAATTGCTGGCAAGGCATTACGGACTGTGAGGTAGATAATAGTGACTGACATTTCCATTACATGATTAGTAACACTCATAACATCCGTATTCATGGGTATGCCAGTATTCTCACAAGGTTCTGACTTTGTCTGGGGTATATCTAATATAGTCCCTATTTGTATTTCATGTACTATACCTTAGTGCAGCTGTGTTATTCTGACAGTTTGCCAGTTATGGGTACCATCTTGGTCGTACGCATGTCCATCCATGATAATCGCCTACATGACACTGATATAGGGCCCTACATATTGCCAAAATGGTTTCCGCAATATCCAGTGGATGGTTTGCCCCATTATTGAGAATATAGGTGTGTGCTATACCCACATCACTCCCACGGGGCGGGCCTACGAAATCCCTGCCAAACAACACCTAGGCCCATTTCTGCATACCCATGATTCCCATACCTGACAACCCTCTACAGTACCCATTACACATGTTTAATGTGTGCATTACTGAAGTGTGGAGACACTTATATGCACTCCCCACTCTCCTGATATCAATTCGTACATCATACATTCTATCGACACATGTGTCATCACCCTTGCACCTGATACTGTTGCATGTACAGCTATTTCATATTTGCTGCAGTCACTTCTTTTGCGTCAATGTCGGTTGACACTACGTAAGATTCAATTTATGGAGTCCTGCAATGGACACCTATCTGCATGTTTAAAGTGTAGAACTTGCTGGACTGTCACTTTCTGGCCAATGTTTTTGAATGCTGCGGTTTATTCACCTTTCCTGCATGTCTGTTTGTCTACCCATATTAGATATAACGTCGCCTATTTATGTACATATGTCATATCTACGTGACATAAGTCTCTTGTGTATACATATATACATGTACAATCCTCAATTCATAACTTGCTTTGGTTTACGTCTGTGGATTATGTGTATACACATATATCTATATCCATACCATACCTTTCCACTATACAGATTGTCGCAGAGTGTACAGCTGCTTGCCCCTTTATCTTCGCTGTGTTTTACATAAACCTGTGTCTATCTGGCAATGTAGTGGCATTTCATTTGAGACTTACGGTGGGGATTTCTGGCAAGCAGTTCAGGTTACGACTGCATACCCTTCAGAGAATACATGCTACTGACACACCCGTTATTCTATCCACTTTCTTTGTTTGTTCTGGCACATATCTGGGGTTTCTCCCTATTTGTACCGGTAGTTTGCATGGCTTCGTCCGGTTTCATACTTTACGAGGTTAACGGGTTTGAGCCATGTATAACTAATGTGGGGGAAACAGCATTCATTTACTATACTGTGAGCAGATCGCACAGGCGCACTTGCATTTCCTTATTGTGGGTTACGCGCGGGCGCGCATACATACCCTTATTGTGGGTTACATATGTTTACTAAGTCTTTGTGCTTACGTGGGCTTTATTACTTGTGACAGTACCAGTAATTATCTGTAATCCGGTTAACGGACGTTTGCGAAACACGTTCACCTTTACATATTTAACTGTCTGTACAGCACAGATGCATTCATTACACTTTCACATTATATGTGCTGTAGTCGTTGTTCAACCGGGACTGCATTCACGTTGGCCGGATGCTGTAACCAGTATACGTTTGGTGTTCTGACTCATTTATATGCATACCCATAGTACATAGCTACATTAACATATGCCTCACCGCTTCACTTACGTCACAGTCATCCATTCTCCTGCTGGGAAAAATGTGGTACTACATGTTACACATTCCCTATTCCCTACTGCTT
The DNA here is from genome assembly GCF_019279795.1 of Protopterus annectens. Lineage (NCBI taxonomy): Eukaryota > Metazoa > Chordata > Ceratodontiformes > Protopteridae > Protopterus > Protopterus annectens. The sequence continues at coordinate 187,801,444 of NC_056741.1, read as the reverse complement.
TGGACCCAAGCTGCATATTTCATCACTGCAGGGATATTCAGAACCCAAAGGCTTATATTCCTGACACATACAGGTTTTTAATTGTCAGGGTCTTCATGTGGTGATCTGGGTTTAGGCCTGTCCGACTGGTGAACGGAACTGCCCTGACCGTGTTCAAATGTCAGACAAAGCACATGGACAGGGATTGTCCATTTTAAACATTTAATCTGTTTACAGACACAGGTGTTTGGGCACCTGTCAGCAGCTTATGATGTTGGCAAGACATAATATGGGTGGGGGTGGTTACGATACATAATCCATGGTGAGTGGTGTTCCCATTCACATTTGACTATTTCCTGTATTCATTCTTACGAGGGTTATTATTTTGCACATGACGTAACTATGAATTAACTACGGGTATGCAATAGTACAGTCAACATATGTGATGGTTTGTTACAGTATATATGTACGGACCTCTGTAATACTGGGGACTACCCCACATCCTTCACAACATTTCCTGCTTATGTACATACTATTATTCAGTGAACTTTCAAAGCTTGTGAGAGCAGTAATTACATCTGTCCCTATTTGTCCACCCATCCTTTTAGGCTTTGTCCAGGTTTTGTTGCTGTAATAGGTTGAGAGGTGGTGTCGGTATGTGATTGAGTTGAATATATACTGTTGATAATTCAGTAGGGGGTAGGGTTACCACTTGTTCCTCTTTGCGAGGGGAGGTCCCACTTTGGACAGTTGTGTCCTGCGATGACACCTAAGACATGGCAAATGTCCTGTGATTTTAAGACAATAATATATTTCTTATTTTCTGTACTAGTTGCATGATACATGTATTTTGTATGTGGTACACATAACTATTATTTGGGATAGCATAAGCCATTCAAATGCTATGACATAAGCTTTTATCTTGGCATACATGTGTAACTCTGTCCTTTGCACTGGCCGGGGATATGTTTTATCCTGCAAATTCTCACATTTCTACAAGGGATGTCCCACCTTGGCCATCTGAACAGGTGGCAACCCTAGTGGGGTGACCTGCATGGTGGACAGCTGTTCCATCCTGAGTAGTATGAATTGCATGTCTGTGTAGAAACTGAACAGTACCGTGACTACACATACATGTTTTGTCCAGATGTGTACAGTAATGGACACCGTGGCGTGTAAACAACTCTGAGGTTTCAACAGGTTACTTATCCCACGTGGGTTATACACACATTTTGCCATAACATTAATGCGCGGGCATTTGAATTTACGTACCTGTGATGGGATGTTTACTATCGTGGGATACATATTTGCAATCCGGACACTGCCTAGGATGATACTTCCTACTACATATGGGGAATACTCGCTATGTGCAGGTGTACGGATGCGCAAGGCTGGTAGCTGGATTTGGTGGACATTCGGACATGGGTGCGGGTTATGTGCTATACTGGGGTTGTTGAGTATTGCATTTGCATGCATGGGTTCTACGTTTGGATATCCCGGTTCTGCATATAGCATCCTATGTGTATGTGACGGTTACATTCCTGTTCATGTGTATAGCACATTTTAATATACATATGTTTGTGTGTGTTTGGTATACAATTTGGACTGTCAGGTTTCTTTACGGTTGTTATATAGCCACAACTGCCCTGCTGTGTGCTATCACTACCACTGTGGGACTGCTGGTGACCATACCCATGGGGCTAGACGTGTGTATTGGCAGCGCGCTGACATGATGCGCTTCACTTCCACTGGGTATAACTTCTGACAGTGCAGTACATTACGGACACACGATTTTAAATATCATTTGTTCCATGGAAGGAAACTTATATTATGTTGCATGCATTTCTGTTTGGTACTCCATTTTGTGTGGCTGGGAACTGTCTTGCATGCTTTGCATACTTTTCATTATCCACGGACACTGATAGATGTGATTACTATTGCAGGCAGGCTATAATATTCAGCAGTTTAGGTTGCTCATCGCCAGCCAACATTGACACGCCTCCGGGCGCAGCTTAGTAACGCCCCATGCACTCGCGCACGTGTCCTATGCACGTGGATGTGGTAGCGGCGCACCTTCATTAATATGCATATGGCGCTACTACACCATTTATACACCGCACAGCCGGCGCAGGCCTTACACCGGCCTTGCGCCGAGCTTCATGAATCCGGGGGATGGTTAATACCTGAAATAAAAGATGCTGAAATACTACCTCATGGATATAATGTTATTAGGTTCAACAGAACACATAAAACTCATGTATAATAGCTACAATTTTCCCAAATATGTTCATATTAACTCCATATATAGTCACTATCCCAGAATTTGAAAAAGCAAAAATCCTAATCTCCATATGCATTGCTGTGCTATATATTCCCCGAGGACAGAATATTCCAAATACTGGAAAATATACTATCCTGGAGAGCAGATAGAGTCACAAATTAAATTATCTTCCTGAATGATGTGAACATTGACAGATGCTCTTGATCTGAAAATTCGTCAACAGCATGAACCTTTTTGGATTCACTCAACTTAATATACTAACAAGATATGGCAAAAATGTATCCTGGACTGTATTCTGGTTACCAACTCATTTAATTTTACCTGCTGAGGTACCCTCCCTGGTATACTAAGTGTCCACCTTCCAGCTTATAGCCCAGGGAATATTACACAGCTGACAAAGGAAATTAAGCTCAAAACTACATCTATTCTCACCAGTTGAATCGTTCATTGTAGTGCTGAAAGCAGTTAATTTGTCCACCCTAAAAAGACCCTCCTTAAATGATGCGGCTGAATACTTCAATGCAGCATTTCTAAATATTCTTAACACCTTAGCCCCACAGCGTACAAAAATAATTAAAAATAGCCATACCTGATTGCTCATGAACCAGTGCAAACTCCTTATGAAAGACAGAGACAAAGCATGGATTAACTGGCAAAAGTATAAAAAAAAACTGGCAACTACTTAGGCAGCTATAAAACCAAGTCAAGAATCAAGTTAATAGAGATAAAAAGGTGACCACAAAAACAACCCTAAAAATTCTGGTCCTCCATTTCCTCTCTCATCCAGCAAGGCAGAAAAAGGATCCCATCCCAGACTCAAGACATTCATGCTCTTCAGACATCCACCTATTTCAGTATATATGTCATAGAATGCATAGCCATCTTAACTTCAAACTCACCTAACACATCCCTTTCCACAAAGATAACTTCCCCTACCTTAGACCCTAACACATCCCTTTCACAAATCTCACCTGCCTGCAACCTCTGTGATATACACACAGACAACTCCACCTATTTTACCTTTCAACCAGTTTCTATTACTCTCATAGCAAGTAATCCTAGTTATCTGCATCATACAGGTTGATTCTCTTTCCCCTCATTTATCTCACTCCCCTCCTTATTCATCACTTATTTTACTCCCTCCGTAATACTCCAGCTTCTCCTCCTTTCATATTCCAGCTTCTATTTCATCTCCTTAGATATCAGTTTCTACAGTCCAGGAGCATTTGATTTTTTGCCTTAAATGTTTATAATTGCACTACCTATTTTAACTAATCTTGTATCTTTTTTCTTGCTATTCTACATTATGTATCTTATATTAATATTGTCCTAATCAGTTACTGTACTGTTATAGCATTGTACTCTCTGGAGCTATGCCTACCTGCTACATTTGATCCTTTACAATTTGTAAAGAGGCCAAATCATTCTACTGTGGATGCCATAGCCTTAATACTTTATCACACTTTGGACTACCTGGAAAATAAGGACTGTTACATACACATGCTGTTCATAGAATTCAGCTCTGCCTTCAATAAGGTTATTCCACAACAACTTCTGTCTAAGCTGAGTAATCTAGGCATAGAAAACAAAATGTGCAACTGGATCCTCAACTTCCTGACTGAAAGGCCACAAATAGTTTCAACAGAAAAACATCACTCATACATCACCCTAAACACCAGGTCCCACAAGGTTGCGTACTCAGTCCACTGCTTTTTATAATTCTAACACATGACTGCACAGCTACACACCATTCAAATAGAATCATCAGATTTGCAGATGACACCATAGCAATCGGCCTTATCAAGAGGGAAGGCAAGGGGGCCTACAGGAAGAAGGTGAACCAATTGGTTCACTGGCACACTGACAACAACTTATTACTAAATGCTGGGAAAACCAAGGAAATCATCATCGATTTTAGGAAGGAGAATAAGCCATACACTCCTATCACCATCAATGGTGCCACAGTGGCGAGAGTAAATAGCATCAAATTCCTACGGGTACACATTTTGCAAGACCTAAGTTGGGCCACAGACACTTCCTGCCTTATAAAGAGAGCCCAACAGCATCTTCACTGCCTTAGATTTCATTTCATAGAGTTAACCTTCTCTCACAGGTCCTACTTACCTTCTATAGAGTCACAGTTGAGAGCATGCTGTCAAACAACATCATTGTCTGGTATGGAAACTGCTCTCTAGCTGATCGGAAGGCACTGGATAACATAGTTAAACAGGCCACAAAAATAATTGGCTCCAACCTTCAATCCTACAAGACATATATTCAAACAGATACTATGGTAGAGTTAGAAAACAATTGAGGGATATGCACTATCTGAGTTATGGACTGTTCAAACTCCTGCCAGCAAGGAAGCACTACAGAACCATTACATGCAAGACATCCAGATTCCATAACAGCTTCTTCTCATATGCTATCAGACTGCTGAACAACAAACCCATAGCCTAACCCTCTAAATGGGTAAAACATTATTTATGTGCAATATGTCATTGTTATTTACATAACTATGTTATTGGGTGACTTCAACTACCCAAACATTGACTGGAAAAACTACTCAAGCCCAAACACCCTCGGCTAACGGTTCCTTGAATTTATAAACTCTAACACAATGGAACAACTGGTCACCACTCCCACAAGAGGGAATGACATATTGGACCTGGTCATCACCAATATGGGGACTCTATGTTCCACACCACAGGTAAACCCCTCATTGGTAAGATCAGACCATAAACAAATTTCCCTGTACATCCATATCCCGTCCGCACCCCCAGCCAAGGAAATCACTGTAAAGAATTTCTCAAAAGCCAACTTTGCACTTCTCAAGACTGAGGTGCAATCCTTCAAAGCCCCTGGGACAGAGGATATTACAGCCCAATCCGCAGAATCCTTTACAAATGCATTCTATGAGCACCTGCAGGAATGCATGGATCGTGCTATCCCAAATAAAACCAAGACTCACTATCCCAAATAAAACCAAGACTCACTCCTCCAAAAACAGGAGACCGGTCTGGTGGACCCCGGCCATAAATAAGCTATACAACAGAAGGAGGAAGCTACTACATGACAGAGCAAAATCCCAAAAAGGTAAGGCATCTCTGATCAGTTTTAGCAAAAAGCTTCGATCCCTCATAAAATCATCAAAGGCCACTTTCGAAAGAAAAATTGCCCTAGACACTAAAGATAATCACAAGGCCTTCTTTAGTTATGTCAGGAACATGGGCAGAAACTCCCAGATATGCTCTGAATTCTTGCATAACGGTACAAAATATACCAAACCTACAGACATAGCCAACATCCTGGCAGACAGATTCAGTGCAAACTCACCCCCCTTCCCCCCCAAAGGAGCAAATGCCTATCCCAACTGAATGTAACCTCCCTGACATCACAGATGCACAGGTGTAAGCTGCCCTCTCCAAAGCAAAAAACACAGCATCTATGGGACCGGACAGTGTCTCAGGCTGTGTCTTACACGAGCTCCAAGAAGAACTGAACCCTCACATTAAGTCACTGTTCAAACTTAGCCTTACTACAGGATATGTACCCAAAGAATGGCATACTGCTACAGTGGTCCCACTCCACAAAGGTGGTGCCACAACGGACCCTGGAACCTATTGCCCCATAAGCCTGACTAGTCTGGTCTGTAAAGCTATGGAGCGTATTATCATGGAACTCATTAACAAAGACAGTGGGAGCCTCCAGACACTGGACCCTACCCAATTCGGCTTTGTTAAGGGCAGATCTTGCCTCTTAAACCTAGTTGATTTCTTTGAAACAGTTACCAAAGCCATAGATGAGGGCAAGGTAGTCCACACAGCCTACCTGGACCTCGCAAAAGCCTTCGACACAATACCCCACTCGGGCATCATAAATAAGCTTACCAGCTTAAATATCAACCCCTATATCACAAGATGGGTTGCAGACTGGCTCAGAGATAGAACCCACATGGTCAGAATCGCAGGTGCCATGTCCGAATCCAAACCAGTTACAAGTGGCATCCCACAGGGCTCAGTTCTGGGACCTCTCTTGATCTGTATATAATTCTCTGAGGTTCAGGCTAACACGGGGGGATTATGGCTGACAAAGTTCGCAGATGACTGCAAACTGGGGGCCATAATCGAATCTCCAGCTGACACAAGCATCCTCCAAAAGGGTCTCACAGAGACGGATGCTTGGTGCCAGAGCCACGGCCTCAAACTAAATGCTAAAAAGTGCATAGTCATCCCCTTTGGGAAAAACAAGGTGCCCACAAATTACCACATAGGTGGTAATCCATTAATGGAAGAAGTAATTAGAGATTTGGGGACCAACGTAGATAGTAATCTCTCCTTTGATAATCACGTTGCCAGAGTGGTTAGAAAGACCTTCTATATAGCCCACCTTATCACAAAAGGGTTCGCATCTAGATCAAGAGAGGTCATTGTGCCCCTCTTCTCGTCACTCATCAGGCCCATAATTGAATACAATGCCCCTTTTGGGATGTACCTTACCCGACACCTGCAGCAGCTGTAGAGACCCCAAAAGTACCTCACCAAGAGGATCATGGGTTACAAACAGATGTCCTATGCAGCTCGATTAAAGAAACTCCAGCTCTACTCAGTTGCTTACCGCCTACTCAGAGACGATCTATGCCTGACATACAAAGCCATGTCAAACCCAGAATTAATGGACATGCTCCACCTCAAAAAATCCAAGTCCCTTAGAGCTACACGCTCCAGGGACCTAAACCTCAGCACAAAAATAAATAGGGACATATTCATTTCCCAGAGGCTCCCCTCACTCTGGAATAGAATCCCAATTCATGTTAGACATAGCCCCTTGCTCACCCTCTTCAAGCGAAATCTTGACACGTGGATGGGAAATCGCAAATTCACCCCTGGGATCTCTTCTGTGTCCCTGCTAGACAGAGGCACAGTAAACTAATCTTAAAAGTAGGCTAATCTAATAGGGAGGCGGAAGCCAAATACACTTTGGCTAGGCTTATAAATGCCTTAGGGCAGATAGCCTAGTATCTACTTATGAACCTATGATCTCTTTGCATATGTCTCTATCTGTACTATGAAAACTGAAAACTGTAAGTTTATGGCATATATTGGTGGTGGGTAAGTTTTACATGTGTGCCTTTTTTATTTATTTATAGTACTGTCTTTTATTTATAGTACTGTCTTTTATATATATCCTTAGTTGTATTTGATTTGTTTCTTTTCTTTTATTTATTTTTAGTTTTATTCTAACTATTTTTTTTATTAATTTAGTCTATTTTCCTTCTGTAAACTGTAATTCTTATGGTACGAGCCTGAGTATCGAAATTTCATACAGTGATATGCACTTTTTCCTTTGTATTGATCTGTATGACAATAAAGTTTACTTTGACTATGACATTTCTCCTTCGGGCCTCACTGAAAATTTTCTAGTTCAGGCCCAGTCGGACTTTCCCAGTAAACAAATGGAAATAAAATAAATAAATAAATAAAGCTTTTACATAAACTAAAACCTTGTTCCTCCTCAGCTGACAACTTTCCTCTGGAATACCTAAATCTAGCTGCAGATGCAAGAGCATAGCCACTCAGCATTCTTATTATTAGATCAGTTACAGAATCCTGTGTCCCTAGCTTATGGAAAAATGGCACATACTACCCCCTTACATAAAGGAGGTAATTCCACTGACATTACGAATTTCCATCTCATAGCCATCCTGTCTCCCCTCTCTAAAATCCTTAAAAGATGCATACATCAACAATGTATCCACTATTTCTTGCAACATAGGCTAATCACCAATACACAACATGGAATTCAGCGGGAACGCAGCGCCTCCACAACACTACTATCATTTACAGACACTGTCAATAAAGACACTTGCATCTACAGGATATATAGATCTATCAAAAGCCTATGACATGGTCTATCACACTAAACTCCTCAATCAGCTACCCACCCTGTGTCTATCTTCTCTATCTATTCAATGGTTCCTAGCTAACTTGTCAACAGGCAACAAGCTGTAAAATGGCAAGGGTCCATCTCTGCATTCCTTCATACTTCCACAGCTGTCCCACAAGGATCCATCCTTGGGTCTCTACTATTCAATATTTTTATCAATACCCTACATTCATCTTCTTGTGAAGGCACTTTGATTCAATATACAGATTACTCCACTCATCTGCTCATCAAACATCTTAACTCACCTCCAAGAAATCACTCTACACAGTGTCATCTTCATTAAAATCTGCCTTACAAGAGCCAAACTCTTACTCAACCCGCTCAACACCCCCCAAAAAACAAACAATCTCCTCCTGTATACCTCAAAAACTCACCCCCCTAACAAAGTAATTTTTGAAAATCATTTTGGTAAATAGCATTGAAATCAAATTAGTTCACTGTACCAGACTATTAGGAGTCATAATAGATGGTAACCTTAAATTTGACTTCTACATCCAAAGCAATATCAAGAAAACCCATCCAAATGCAGGCATGCCATACAGAAATACACATTTTCTGAGCACACTCACAAAAATTACTCTAGCCAAAATGAATCATCCATAAAAAAAAAGAACCAATTCAAAAGCTGCTACAACAAAACTGCCAAGCTTGCTACTAATTCATCCTTCTTTACCCATCATTGTAAGGCTCTGCATACTCTTACCTGGCTGGAACACCCCCTCCACCTCTCTTACATTCAGCTTATAACAATACACAAAATCATACACAAACCATTAGCCGCCCATCTCTTACCCTTTAGTCAACATGTATGTCTCTAAAGAAACTCTCAGATCAGAAGACAAACAACTTCTCATCATAAATAATCCAAATAAATCCCCTGGACAAAGCCTATACTCAGTAGCAAAGGTAAATGGAACTCCCTACCTCTAACCACCAGGACTATTTCTAATGCACCCACCTTTAAATGCTCCCTAAAAGAATACTTTCCAAAATCATGGACCTGCTCCTGCACCGGTCTTGGCTAAAATTATTCATTATACTTCATTCCCCCCCTTTAGTCTAAGTCACACCTCACAGCCGTCTCCAGACTCCTACTCCACTCCTTTAGTTTGTTTTTCCTATTACCTTACCCGACACACTTTCTCTCTGCACACCTGTCCTCTACCACTTTCTCTTTCCTCCTTGCTCACCAAGCTGCCTGAAGACACCCTACCCTGCACTCTTCTTATAATCTCCTTTTTTTCTCCATCCTTACTTCCTTCTATAACCATAATATGAAAACCCTCTCTCACCCTAAGGCATTATTCAATTTCCCCTGTCTCTAATCATATAGTCCCTAATATTTCTTTTAAATATCTTATTAGAATTGTCTCAGGTCTCATTTATTATATTCTAATTGATGAAGCAAATAATATGACTAATGAGTTTTTCCTCACATATTTTCTGTAATTCATGTTACTGTTTTTCATTGCACTCTACTATGACACAAACATTCCATGTTTTTCTCATTACAGCATCTTTTCACCCCTCTGTTTTGTTGTGTTAACATGATGCTTTGTGATTTAAAATATTTGTAATTGATTTTTGAAAGATTGTGATTCTGGGCCTCCGCTGAAAATGGACAATTGCTGCCTGGCCAGACCATCCAGTAAACAAATGCCAAATGAATAAATAAATGTATTGTACATACAGCATTTTGTACAGTGTGATAGCAGAAAAACATTACCTTGAGTAATGTGGACACGTGTCATATATGCTGGACAAATTATCCATATCTCACAATTATTTATCATGACAATTATACATTTTAGTGTGAACATTCATGTCATGACTAATTGTATTAGCTGAGCCAAGCATGGCCTGCTGTCATTCTCTGTATGTCCCCTTTCCAAACAATGGCCAGCACATAAAATCCTGATGATTTCTTAAGAAAATGCTACTTGTGATGTTGCAAGCAGATGTGAAAAGGATGAAGGTGTCATGTTAATGCTATAGTGCTGTGCTCCCTGCTACATATATACTTTAATTGTGATATTTTGCAATACAACTTACATGCCCTTTTTTTTGTTACATTTGTACACCACTCAGCAGAGCACAAACAAGGTTCTTGGCTGAAGAAAAACTGAATACTTTAATTTTAGCAGCTTTCTTTAGCACAAACTAGCCTGGAACTAGTCTCTGACTGTCAGCACTCTGAATAGTACTACAGGTAGAAATTCCACCTGCACAAGATGTAAGTGCAGTGAGCTTAAAGAAAGAGCACAGGTGATACAGGATTCATGGCCATTTCACAGGCACTTTTACTGATGGTGGTCAGAATAAATATTGGCACACTTTTTGTTATACAAATGTGCTGTTGTTGGAAAATCAACTATTCCCAGTAGTAATACTAGCATGTGATATGCATGAGCTGAAATATGAAACAGTCTACATTGTGATAACAGAAAAGCATTTGTATGTTGAAAAATGTATTAGATGTGATGGAGTAATTCAGAATATTTCCCATGTACTAATCCAGATAGATACTTTAATTTCATTGGAAGTTATGCACTATTAATTGTGTCTGATATGTAAATAATAATGTTATGTCAGTTTCTCTCTGTCCCCTTTTCCATTACTTGGCAATACCTGTAGTCCTGATAATGTGTCACTTCTATTAAAGTTCTGATGTGACAAGGAGAGGTGAGAAGGAAGAATGTGTGATTGTAATGCCCTACTTGCTGTAGTCATTGCTATATATACTCTCTCATTTATTTACAGTTCCTTTAATTGTTTTCAAACTTATTTATTCATTCATTTATTTTTGTTGTTTGGTATTGTACCGTTTGCATTTGTGCGCTGCTGAACTGTGTACAAATATGATTCACGGCAGAAAGAAAAAGTGAAAAATTTAATTTAAGTATCTTCTGTATTGTTCAAAACCAAAAACGGCACTTGCAATGACTCAAAAGCAAGACACACTGAAACAGAGAGCCAACTGTATTAAGCGCTTTCATCTCATTTATTACAAGGCTTCCTCAGAACCTATCTTCTGTATTGTCTTTTATTCTGGTGATGACACACAGCCATCATCACTCTGGATAGGTGCTGAGTAAAGAAATTCCATTCCTCTTCTGATTACCTCTGTGGCACAAGGTGTAAGTGCAATGAGTTTACATAGAAAAGACAGGTGATGCAGGGTTTGAATCCAGTGTGCAGATGTTTTATTAAAGGGTGTCTGAATGTCATTTGTCCAAAAATATTGATGAGAAATGTAAAACTAAATACAAATAAGTAACATATATGTTTCGTACCAAAAAGGTATCATTAATGCTTGCTTTACAAGTCCAGTATAGTGTGTGTGTAAATTATGCTAGGCATAACAATGATGGTATTTAATTTATATTGCAATTCTATAGGTAAGATATACACAATAGTTTTGTTATAAATATTCTTCCCCATCACATATCATAACATTGTTTTGGACAGTGTGTCTTGTGAAGTATGTGTGTATGTAACATAAACCACCATGTATTACTCAGGTGATGCAACTCTGTGCACCAGAAATTTATAATATAAACACCATGTGTTACTCAGGTAATGCAGCTCAGCACATCAGATATGTGTAATATAAACCACCATGTGTTACTCAGGTGATGCAGCTCTGTGCATCAGAAATGTATAATATAAACCACCATGTGTTACTCAGGTGATGCAGCTTCATGCATCAGAAATGTATAATATAAACCACCATGTGTTACTCGTGTCTATATCACGTTATCGAAAGTTTACTTAATCGAATCAATAAAGGTTGAACTTTATTGATCGATTAAGTAAAACATTGAATAACGTAAAAAAAAACAAATTAAAAAAAAACTAAATGGCGTAGGCAGGGGGGCAAGCCCCCCTGCACCCCCCAGACTCCCCCTACTTAAATATACCAACTCCACACCGCACTACATTGAGGTAAATGGAAATCTCCCCTTACAGAGATTTCCGTTTACTTGCGCAATGTTCTTCACTTTCGATATTGTCGAGCCGACAATATCAGACTCGATATTGTCAGCTTACAACAACGTGAAGTAGACCCGTGTTACTCAGGTGGTGCAGGTCCACCCATCAGAAATATATAATATAAACCACCATGTGTTACACAGGTGATGCAGCTCCACGCATCAGAAATTTATAATATAAACCACCATGTCTTAGTCAGGTGATGCAACTCTGTGCATCAGAAATGCATAATATAAACCCCCAAGTGTTACTCAGGTGATGCAGCTCTGTGCATCAGAAATATATAATATAAACCACCATGTGTTACTCTGGTGATGCAGCTCCATGGATCAGAAATGTATATTCTAAACCACCATGTGTTACTCAGGTGATTCAGCTCCATGCATCAGAAATGTATAATATAAATCACCATGTGTTACTCAGGTGATGCAGCTCCATATATCAGAATGTATAATATAAACCACCATGTGTTACTCAGGTGATGCAGTTCCATGCATCAGAAATGTATAATATAAACCACCATGTGTTACACAGGTGATGCAGCTCCGTGCATCAGAAATGTATAATATAAACCACCATGTGTTACTCAGGTGGTGCAGATCCACGCATCTGAAATGTATAATATAAACAACCATGTGTTACTCAGGTGATGCAGTTCTGTGCATCAGAAATGTATAATATAAACCACCATGTGTTACTCAGGTGATGCAGCTCCGTGCATCAGAAATTTGTAATATAACCCACCACGTGTCACTCAGGTGATGCAGCTCCGTGCATCAGAAATGCATAATATAAACCACCATGTGTCACTCAGGTGATGCAGCTCCGTGCATCACAAATGTATAATATAAATGTATTACTCAGATGATACAAATCCATGCATCAGAAATGTATAATATAAACCATCATGCATTGCTCAGGTGATGCAGCTCTGTCCATCAGAAATGTATAATATAAGCAACCATGCATTACTCAGGTGATGCAGCTCCATGCATCAGAAATGTATAATATAAACTACCATGTGTTACTCAGGTGATGCAGCTCTGTGCATCAGAAATGTATAATATAAACCACCATGTGTTACTCAGGTGATGCAGCTCCATGCATCAGAAATGTATTTACAACCACAAATGCTGCCTTTTACATACAAATATAGTTCCCTGACTGCCAAAGGTCAGACACATTCAGACAACTGTGAAATAGAGAAATAGTACATCTCTCATTACTGTTGCACAGTGTAAGCTCCTCTGGGGCACTGACAGTTAAGTGAACAAAGTTTAACATTTTAGCCTTCTTTTTCTGATGGTTCAATTCCCAAGTGGTACTATTCAGTCTTGTCACTGTCTAAGTCCCAACAACCCATTATGTCAAAACTTATGCAATTTCTCCCCCAAATAACAAGGACTATAACAAACATCATACAGGATGTCATTGATTAACATTTGAACATGTGTCATAAGTTTGAGCATCACACGTGGCTGAATCTCATTGCCATATTCACACCTTTCATGCTATTTGATGAAATCAATGCCATTGTGTCTGGCAAGCAATTTTTATGCTTACAATCATGCAAATGCAGCTTGCAGTGCTGTGTATCTTTGCGCACAGGCTGTTATATGTGAGATCTAAACTGGGCTCCAGTTCAGACACTAGTTCTAGCTTGACGTCTGCAGACATGTCTGGTGAAGGACATGAAATTGCTCCATTTAGAGCACAAAGGTGGGATATTGAGTAGTCCAGGATTTGTGTGGCAGTCCTCATGAAGTGTTACTGCCATAGGCTGCTACAGAAGGAGTATACCTGGTCTCAGTATAAAGGTGAGGCTTGGAACAGCCTGGCCAAGGCTGTCTTAGGTAGACTTCAGTTATGAAAGGAAAGGGCACAAGGGTAGAATCAGCTATTGCAAAGTCATTCCCACTGACACAATCGACTCACAGCACAAACCACTGGTTGCCACAATCAGCTGCAAGCAGTGGACAGAGAAGGCTCTGAGGCTAACAGAGACCAGGCTGAAGAGCTGGAAGTTGACTAGAGAGAGAGAGAGAGTAAAAAACAACAGTTCAAGGAATTATTCAGGGTTCTAGCACTTCAAGAAGAAAAGGAAATAGGTGGTGTTGAAGAACAATGGCAGCACCTCAAAACAGCATGTGTGAGGACTAAAGAACAGACATGTACCCAAGACAGGTATGGAAATAAGGTGGTAAAAGACAAAAGTCTAAAAAGTCATCAAAAGATTGAAGGAGTGCAGGAAAAAATGGATGACACAAAAGACGAACCAGGCTAGGAAGGAACCAGGCTGGCTATGAAAGAGGCTCGGAAAGGATTTACAACAGCAAAGAACAAGGCATCAGGGCACTCTACCAGCTTCTGGAAAGTTCTCATTAGATGGCACAAAGAAGCCATATCAGGTTACATGGCAAAGACAGAAAGGTAAAGAAGATAGTCAGACACCTTTCATAAGGGATGCCAGCAGCAACCTGCTCACCAGTCCCTAGGACAGAGGCAGATGGAAGGAGTACTTTCAGTAGCTTCTGAATGAGGAAAAAAACACAGAAGCTGTACTGCCTCAGGCACAATCTACAATGAGAGAAGAGGAGAAGCCCACCATAGAAGAAGTAAGAACAAAACTAAGGAAAATGAAGTCAGGGAAAGCAGGAGGCTCAGACGAGGTCACAGCAGACATGATAAAGATGTTGGGTGAGATGAGGTGTAATGGCTCCTGAGGGTACTCATAGCAGTGTGGAGAAAAAGGTATATCCCAGATGATTGTAGAATAAGCATACTATTGCCAGTGTTCAAGGACAAAGAGGGCTTTTACAACTGTGGACAGTACAGAGGTACCAATCTCCTGTCATACTACATAACAATTCTGGAGAGGGTGACTGATAAACAAATACACAGAGTACTTGAAAGTAAGATGGTAAATAAGCAGTTTGGGTTCAGATCAGGATGCAACACATCTGATGTTTGCAGTGAGACAGATAGTTGAGAAGTAGCTAGAAATGAAGAAAGAGTCCATCTGGAATTCCTACACTTGAAGAAAACATATGACAAGGTCCCAAGAAAACTGATTTTGGTAGTACGGTGGTGGTTTGAACTCCCTTAAACATTGATATAATTACTGTCATTATGTAAAAGAACCCAGTGACTCAAGTATGAACAGGGTGCTTTCTCACAGATGGGTTCTCAGTGGCATACATCTGAGTTCACCTCTGGGTCCTCTGCTGTTCATACTAGTGATGGACTACGTTAGCAAATAGGTCAGAGGAGACAGATCAACAAACTTACTGTATGCAGATGATGTGGCATTACAGGCAAAATCTGAGCAAGATCTTCAGTAAAGGATAGGGGAATGGAATGCAAAATGGAGTACAGATAAGACAATTGCTATGGCAGCAAACAGGGAAGTTAGAAAAAGCTAAGAAGTGAAATAGAATGGAAAATAATGGAACAGGTTAACAGCTTTGGACATGTGGCAGGAGGAGTTGAGGTGAAGGGATGTCTGAATGTGGAAGTCAAACCTGGAACCAGAGGGGCTGCAGACAATTGGCACAGAGTGACAGGTGACGTATATGACAGAAGAATGACAAAGAAGCTGAAAAGTAAGGTGCACAATACAGTGGTATGACTAGTACTACCTTATAGTTCAGAAACCTGGGCAGTAAAGGCAGAGCAGCAGAAGAAGGTAGAGGTGATGGACAGGAAGTGCCTGAGGCAGGTGACAGGATGCATGTTGTAGGACAGATGAAGAAATAAGGACATAAGAGCAGAGCCAAAGTAGCTGTAATTATAGAAAACATCAAAGAGATTACGGTGGTTTGAGTACATGTGCTGAAAAGCAGAAGACAATCTGATGAAGAGGACTTGGGACAGACCAGAAGAATGCAAGAGGAAACAAGGATGTCCAGCAAAGAGGTGGATGGATTTGGTGAGAGAAGACCTGTGACAGACAGGCATGAGTGTCAAAGAAGGTAGGAGACTGGCACTGAATTGACAGAGATGGTGACAGTTGATATGACACCCCGACCCCTTGTAAGAGGATTAATGATGATGATGATGATGATGAGTGGGACTTAATAAATAGGAGTTCCTGTGTTGTGTCCTCAGATAATCATCCGTCTGTAAACGTTATTGTAATACTGCCAAACGATTGAATTACAATTGTAATTTGTACAATTCTGCAATGTTTTTTTCATACTAACAGTATGTGTGTAGTTGTGTGTTTCATATGATATTAACCCACCAACATTCTCATGTCCACACATGTTTTTACTCTCCTTCCGATTATTTATCCAGATGTATGTGAATGTCTTGCCTATTGTCATATTATATTCCTATCACGTTTAATTACAAATCTCTGCCTTCATCTCCATGTACAATATATCATGAACATGCTATTTAAATAGTGCAGCAAGAAAACATTTACAAAAACATTCCATCCCCAGCTGAAGTCTTATTACATCACCCTTATTCCCTTATGTATTCTTACTTTGTCTACTGTCCTCCACCTTCTGAATCCCTGTATTAATCACTTTGTGGTACAGAGCAGGGCACATTCACAATGAGGAACACCTAACACTAACACATCAAAAAGATGTTCATAAATGTGTATAAACCAAACTCTGATGTCTCTCTCTCATCATCCCTTCTGTTTCATCACTTTATTTGATGGGTGTTATGTACATCATATGCAGTTTTGCTACTGTCATTACTACATTGAAGCCTAATGGCTATACTTCACAAGACGTCATCCTACATGCATAGTTAGGATTTCTGCTTTATTATAATACTATTAACAAAAATATTGTGGACATCATAGTTATGCAGCTGCATTTCTAACTACATAGCCTCATTGTCATGTTTAACAAATTTTACATATAGTATCCTAGGGTTATATGTGAAGCCATCAAGCATTACTGATACATTTCTTGCAATAAACAAATTTATGATACCCATTTGTGTTTAGTTTTATCTTCCTAATCAAAATGTTGTGAAAATTATCCTGACTCTCTTTGTAACAGTATTGGTTAGTTGGATTCAAACCCCAAATCATCTGTTTTTTTTATCTAGACTGAATACTCTTTCAATTTGTACCACAGAGACAGGTATGTGACAAGTGGAATTTCTCCACTTAGTACTGTCCAGAGTGTTGACAGACGTGCACATCTGCCAAGCATGTATGCATTACAGAAAGAGGACAAAATTACATTTTTCAGCTCCTTCCTTCAGCAGTGAACCCTGTCTGTGTGCTTTCGAGCAGTGTACAAATGCAGAAGGCAAAAATAAAGGAAAAAAAAACTTTTTTGATAACATTTGAAAGGAAGATCAACAAAGTTAAAGTGTATATCTCCCAAGGACCAGAGTAAGCAGTCATCACAAAGGAGTAAATTGTGAGACATGAAAGATTAACAAAAGACAAATACATTGTGGATGTCACCACATGCCCTAATACTTTGCCATCATCCACGCAAATGAGCTTCTCAGTGGAGCAGTTAAAAGAGATTTTGAACAAATATGACAATTAAAATTCTAGTTCCAAGCACTCCAAGAGAATCAGCGACACAGGTGGTCCCAGCAAGATAATTTATTTATCACTTTCATCAGATTGTAGCTAAAGACTTTACCATTTTCTAACATATTTTTAATAGTGTAACCCCTTCGGAATACTATACGTGGTCTGTGTCCAAATTTGTCAAGTAAGCCATCCTACCCACAAAAAAATCTGCCAATTTTTACAGAGAATATCATAAATAAAATAATGATCAACAGAAAACTTTGTAACAAAGGACCCACAATAGTCATTAGAAATGGTGCCTGGAAGGGGAATCAAATCATCGTGATCGTATATACCCCTACCCATATTTTTATTGTGTAATAGAAGAATAAACCCATTCTCCCTTTTAGTTAAAATTTCCTTTTTAACCCTTTCTATTAAACTAGTAGGATAATCTCTTGACCTAAACATCTCTGTGAGAATATCACATTGTATCTTAAACTCTACATCCCTTGTAACCATACGTGCAATTCTGACAAACTGACCTTTTATAATACCTTTTTTAACATGTTCAGGATGGCAGCTCTGGTAATGTAAACAACTGTTGCAATATGTCGGTTTTCTGTAAATGTTACTCAAGTATTGTTTATTTTCCAAATCTTTTCTAAGTTCAATGTCCAAAAAATTAATAACATTGTAACTCTGAACATAGGTGAACTTTAAAAAGGTAGTACTATTATTTAAATCTGACATAAATTCTTGGATTACAGTTTTGCTCCCTATCCACATAAAAAAGAAATCATGCAGGTAACATAAATATAAATGCCATTTGCCCCTATAATTGGAAGAAAATAAATACTTTCTTTCCCACATTAACATCACTATATTTGCAAATATGGGGGCACATATTGCCCCCATAGCAACGCCTGATCTTTGCTAAAAATATTGGCCCTCAAAATAAACAAAATTATTTCTTAAAATAGTATCCATAAAATTAACCAAGACATCAACTTGGTCATTAGTAAACAAACGAGAATCAAATAAAAATCCTTGAAACCAATCGATGCCCAAGGTGTGGGGAATCACGCCGAACAAACTAACGACATCTATTGTTAAAAAATAGCCTCTTCGTTATATTCCAAACTATTTCGCTTTTTCAAAAAGTGCCACGAATCTATGCATATATGGTCCTCCCCCCTTCAGCACATACTGTAATATAGTGTCTATATGTTTTCCTAAAGAGTGAGTTTTTGATCCACATGCACAGACAATTGGTCTTGGGGGGTCTTGTTTGTCCTTGTGTATCTTTGGAATACCGAAGATACTTGGTACTTTAGGGTGTTTGGTAAATAAAAATCCACAACGTCATGGTCTAACTGAGCCTGATCTTCCATGTCCTTAAGGTCCAAGAAATGTTGACCATATTTAAAGATACTTCCTCATATAAAGCACCATCCAATAAAAACACATTCATCCAATTGATATAATCATTCTTAAACATTATCACAACCCCACCTTGTCTGGTTTCATAACTCATACAGATTTATCTTTACAAAATCTTAATAAAATAGTTCTTTCACTAACAGTTAGATTATCATGTAACTCATCTAAATTACAGTTGAGTAACGCTCTAAAATCAAATTCACAAATCCTTTTAAAAAGAAGTAAATTATTCATTACAGGTCGATTAAATGTACTCTTTTTTTGAAGGGAGAAAATGCACTTAGCATGGGTGACATTATTGAAAAGCACTTTAAAATTTAAATTTCTGACAAAAAGTTTCAAGTCGAGAACTAAACTTAAAATATTAGAACATTGAGAAGGAACATAATTGGAGCCTATACTAAACAAATCAGCAACAGCAGAGTAATGTTTGCAGTAAAATATTATAAACACAAACATCATCTTTATCATTTGTAATACAAGTCAGATATGCCAAAACAGTGTCCGCATTATGTCCATTAGAAGTATCAAAACCATTCAAAGTTAGTTCCATCTTGTCTGTTGTCTCCTCAGTGCCTGGTACGGTTGGTTGTAAAATCCAGATGCCCTGTTGTTCCACTGTGGTCTGTAGTTTGCTCATTGGGCCTGGTTCCGAATCCTCTCTGACCTCCTTGGAAGGTCCTGCCCCAAAGGGACCTGATTGGATGAATCATAGGACAATTTGCCCTGCTCTGTTGTTGGCTCATCTCGAAATTCTGGGTGTGTTGATGAAACTGAAGGAGGTTTGGGATAGGCTTGCCCTAATGAGTAGCCTTTCTTATCTCTTTTGAACCTTTTTTCTTTACATTTTTTAATAAACGAAAATAATAGCAGGTTCAGGAAAACAGCAGCAAGTTCTTGATTAGTACAACACTTTATTCACATAAAATAATAAAATGGTAAATCTGGCAACAATATTTCAAAGCGCTTTCGTCTCTGCTAATTCAGAGACTTTTTCAAGGATACCAGATGCTATCAGGAAGTTGAATTTAAACTAAAAAGATCCACCCCTTAATTATCATTAGACCAATAAAATTCATAAACCACTATTACAATATGCATGACTAACAGCATAGCTGACATAGGTCAGCAGTTTGCCATTAGTTTTGCTCGGCAACTTGCACTAACTCTTTCATATCAACACAACATTTGAGGCACACTAGCTTCTCTGCACCAGTCTGATGAGGTCATCCTCTCTAAAGTGCACTCTCACAGTATAAAAGTCAAGTATTTGTGTGTGCATGTGCGCGGGTGTGTGTGTGTGTGTGTGTATGTGTGTGTGTGTGTGTGTGTGTGTGTGTGTGTGTGTGTGTGTGTGTGTGTGTGTGTGTGTGTGTGTGTGTGTGTGTGTGTGTGTGTGTGTGTGTGTGTGTGTGTCTGTGTGCGTGTGTGTGTGTGTGTGTGTGTGTGTGTGTGTGTGTGTGTGTGTGTGCGTGTGTGTGTGTGTGTGTGTGTGTGTGCGTGTGTGTGTGTGTGTGTGTGTCTGTGTGTGTGCCCGTGCGTGTGTGCATGTGTGCTTGTGTGTGTGTGAGTGATGGGTAAGTAGAGTCAGGTAAGCATGACTTCAATAACTGATGTGCTCAACCAACTTTAACTCTGGAGAATTATTTGAAACAGGTAGATGACTCCCCCATCCATGTATTCTCCTTTTCCAATAACATATTCACTGCAAGAGGTCATCCTCTCTTAAAGTGCACTCTCACACCATGAATGTCTGCCTTCAACTGTGTGCACTTATGTTTGTTATTGAGTCCCTAGATAGGCAGATCAGTGGTATAAATCTCACAGTAGTGAACTTGTGTTTGGGGGGGGGGTTAGGAGGCTTCTTTGTTCACCAGTGGGAGTGGGGAGTTTAAAGCAGCCTCTCTATCCCTGGAGGAGTGTTCCCAGCACAAGAATATGGTAGTCTATTGGCCATTTTGGGCCAATTTCTAGCTCTTTCAAGTCCCCCCGCTTTAGCGTGATTTTGTGCATAGCGCAGCATCGGGCAGCAGCGGTTTATTGGGTTTACACTTTTCTCGGCTCCTCAAAGTCTGCTCTTCATTTTTTCCCTTAGAACTGCTCTAGTACTCATAATAAACATCCTATTCCTAGTCTAAAACCTGGCACTTGTTCACTAAAGCAATTATAAAAGTCAACACTAAAGAATCAAAAGCACTACACCCTCAAAATCCCCCCTGAGTACCTTACTCCCCATTGGCCTTTTTTTCAATTTTAAAGGAATTCCCTGTACTATACTAGCATGTCCAAAGATCAGTTGGCAGTCTCCTCTCCGGTCCAGCTGGTGAATCTGGGAATCTTGAGGCAATGTTACAACTGCCTCATGTACACAGACAACCCTCTCCTCCTCCCAACAATTTCCAACATATGTGAGAGATGCAACCATATAGGCAAAACGGAGGCTAAGCGCTCTCAACTCAGTACTGGAGTAACCAGTCAGGAGGAGAAGGTATCCACACTCACTACAATTCCAGTCTCACATAGACCTACCACGACAGCAAACCAAACACATAAACACACAAAAACATACTCAGAGGCTCTAAATAAAAATCTGCCTAAGCAGCAGAGACCTCCAAAGCAGACACCAAAGCAACCACTACCCCAAAACAAAACACGTGCAATACTTAGTTCACAAAGCCAGTGTGCCGATCAGTCACAGCCCTTAAGGTTAAACAACACACCTAACACACTTGTAATAGGTGACTCTATCGTCAGGCACACCGACGTCCCTCTTACTAGACTGAATAAGGAGAAGGTCATGGTGAGCTGCCTATCGGGCGCTAGGATCTGCCACATAACACAAACACTCAGGTCACTCCAAGGCAAGTACAAATATGACTCAGTCATTGTCCATGCTGGTGTGAATGACCTGATATGTACCTCCCTGGACTACATCAAAAGTGACATAGAGGAGCTCTCTGAGCATGTAGCCCAGGCCGGTATGACCCTGACCTTGAGTAGCATCTTACCCTCACCAAGAATGATGCCTCAATATGAAGAGAAGATGATCAATTTTAACAACTGGCTTAAGTATTGGTGTCATTCAAAGGGGATCCAATGCCTGTCAGCCTGGGATGACATGCTCGACAAGCCATGCTGCTTCGCTAGGGACGGCTTGCTCCTGTCACCCCTGGGCTTTTGGATATTGGCAAAGGCTCTTGCCACCCCCATAGTGCCTTTTTTAGGCAAGGCTCAAAAGACAAACCCACCTCCATAGGTATCACAAAAGATAAGAAACTAAGAGTAATGCTACTCAATGCCAGAAGTCTAAACCTCAAGATACATGCACTCGAAACTCTCCTTAGCATGGAGAACATCGATGTCTGTACAGAAACTTGGTTCAAGGCTCCCGAGAGCACCCCAGCACTACAAGGTTATACCTCATACCATGCATTTCGGCCCCAAAACTCAGACCGAACCACAAAAGGAGGGACAGTATCAATATTCGTCAAAGATTCCCACACCTCCAGGTTGGTGGCACAGCACGAAGCATCGGAAACTATCCATGTGCAACTAACAGTGGGTAAAACTGCCTTCCAATTTATAGCCTGCTACAGACCACCCTCCCAAACCCAGGAACCCTACTCGGCCTTCCTGAGAACACTGGAAAATATGACTGCCTCTCCAAACACTATTATATTGTGTGACTTCAACTACCCAAACATAGACTGGGAGCATTACTCTAGCTCCAACACCCTAGTCCAAACGTTCCTAGAATTTATAAACTCAAATGCTATGGAACAACTTGTGACCATTCCCACAAGAGGGGAAAACATACTGGACCTGATCATCACTAACATGGAGACTCTATGCTCCAGACCAGAAGTGTATCCCTCACCGGTAAGATCAAACCATAAATTAATCTCTCTGGATATCCACATCCCAACCCCACCCCCTGCACAAAAAAACACAGTGACAAACTTCTCTAAAGCAAACTTCACACTACTCAAAACCGAGGTGAAATCCTTCAAAGCCTCGGGGCCTGTGGAAAATACGTCCCAGGCAGCAGAATCCTTTTTAAACGCATTCTATGAACACCTTCAGGAATGCATGGATCATGCAATCCCAAATAAAACTAAGACTCAATCCCCCAAAGGCAGGCGTCCTGTCTGGTGGACCCCAGCCATAAACAAACTATACAATAGAACAAAGAAGTTACTGCATGATAGGGAAAAATCCCAAAAAGGGAAGGCACCTCTGATCAGTATTAGCAAAAAACTACGGACACTCATAAAATCATCTAAGGCCAGCTTTGAGAAAAAATTGCACAGGACACTAAAGATAATCACAAAGCTTTCTTTAGTTATGTTAGGAACCTGAGTGGGAATTCCCAGATATGCACAGAATTAGTCCAAAATGACAAAAAATACACTGAACCTACAGACATTGCCAACATCCTGGCCGACAGGTTCAGCACAAACTCCCCCACCTCCCCACCAAAAGAGCAAATATCCATTCCAGCAGAGTGCTGTCCCGCTGACATCTCAGATGCTCAGGTAAAAACCGCCCTCTCCAACGCAAAAAACACAGCATCAATGGGACCAGACCGTGTCCCGGACTGCGTCCTACATGAACTCCGAGAGGAGCTGAACCCAAACATAAAGCTGCTATTCAGTCTTAGCCTTATTACAAGTTATGTACTCAAAGAGTGGCATACAGCAACAGTGGTCCCTCTCCACAAAGGTGGTGCCTCAACGGATCCTGGAAACTATCGCCCCATAAGCCTAACTAGCTTGGTCTGCAAAGCTATGGAAAGGATCATCATGGAACTCATAAATGGGGATATTGGGGACCTACAGATGCTGGATCCTACCCAGTTCAGCTTTGTTAAGGGCAGATCCTGCCTCTTAAACCTGGTCAATTTCTTTGAAACAGTCACCAAGGCCATTGACGAGGGGAAGGTGGTCCACACAGCCTACCTAGACCTCGCAAAAGCCTTCGATACAATACCCCACTCGGGCATCATAGATAAGCTATCCAGTTTAAATATAAACCCCTATGTCATTAGATGGGTTGCAAACTGGCTTAAGGACAGAACCCACATGGTAAGAATTGCTGGAGCCATGTCAGACTCCAAACCAGTTACAAGTGGCATCTTACAGGGCTCAGTCCTGGGGCCTCTCCTGTTCGGTATATACTTCTTGGAGGTACAGGCAAGCACAGAAGGACTGTGGCTGACTAAGTTTGCAGATGATTGCAAACTGGGCACCATAATCAACTCTCCAGCTGACACAAGCATCCTCCAAATGGGTCTCATAGAAACAGGCAACTGGTGCCAGGGCCATGGCCTCAAGCTAAACGCCAGAAAGTGTATAGTCATCCCCTTTGGCAAAAAGAAAGTGCCCACAAATTACTACATAGGTGGTAATTCACTAAGTACGGAAGAAGTAATTAGGGACCTGAGGACACAAGTTGATAGTAATCTCTCATTTGACAACCACGTGGCTAAAGTGGTTAGAAAAACATTCTATATAACCCACCTAATCATGAAAGGATTCACATCCAGATCAAGGGAGGTCATTGTGTCTCTTTACTCATCCCTCATTAGGCCCATAATTGAGTACAATGCCCCTTTTGGGATGTACCTTACCAGACACCTGCAGCAACTAGAAAGACCCCAAAAGTACCTCACCAAGAGGATCAAAGGGCTCAAACAGATGCCATATGCTACCCAGTTAAAGAAACTTCAGCTCT
This sequence comes from Protopterus annectens, assembly GCF_019279795.1. NCBI lineage: Eukaryota > Metazoa > Chordata > Ceratodontiformes > Protopteridae > Protopterus > Protopterus annectens. The sequence goes on along the minus strand of NC_056741.1, from coordinate 187,776,575 downwards.
ACTCGGTTGCTTACCACCTGCTTAGAGGTGATCTGTGCCTGACGTACAAAGCCATGTCCAACCCAGAATTGATGGACATGCTGCACCTCAGAAAATCCAAATCCCATCGAGCCACGCGCTCGAGGGACTTAAACCTCAGCACAGAAATAAATAGGACATGCTGGAGGGACAGATTCATAACCCAGAGGCTACCTTCACTCTGGAATAAAATCCCGGTCCAGGTTAGGCAGAGTCCCTCACTGACTCTCTTCAAGAGGAATCTTGATGAGTGGATGGGAGATCGTAGGTTTACCCCGGGTATCACTTCTGTGTCACTGTTAGACAGAGGCACAGTAAACTAAACCTCGAAAAAGGGCACAGTAAAATTCATTTAAATGGGTGGCATAAGCCAAACGCACTCTGGCTAGGCTTATAAATGCCCTAGGGCAGATAGCCTAGTATAAACCTATGAACCTATGAACCTATAAGTATGACTTCAACAATAGCTTTGCTCATTTGACTTCTGCATGGGAGAAACTTTTAATCTGGAAGAGGATCCCCTACCTCTTTTGCCCCCTTTTCTTAACATCTTCTCTGCAACACACTGATGAGGTCATTCTCTCTTAAGTGCTCTCTCACACCTCTGCAGTCAGACTGCTCCTGTGGCACTACACTTGTATTTGTTACTGTGTCCTCTAGTATTGTGTAAGTGAACATGTAGATGGTTCCAATCTCACAGTCGTCATCTTGTGTTTGTGATGGAAGGCTGTAGCATCAGGAGAGTATGGTTTCAGCAATAGCTGAGCTCATATTCCTTCCACTCAGGAGAAGCATTTAAAGTGGGAGACGTATCTTCCATCCTCTTTCAACAACCAGAACCTCTCTGCAACATGCTGATGAGGTCATTCTTTCAAACATGTACTGTCCTCCTAATAAACTCATACTTTTTCTCTGGCATACACATATAATAAAATGGTGTGTAGATCATGTCACTGGTTAGGTAGGAGGTTCAGATACAGCAGTGATAGTCTTGTAAGCATGTGTCTGTAAAAGTAAATGGATTCTGGAGTGATATGCACACATTTGTACTGCCAACATTTACAAGCCTAGATGGCTGTAGAAGTCATTTAGCACACACATCTTCTTTGCAAGACACAGCTGATGTTATCCCTTCAAAGATGCAGCATGGCTCGCTTGTAGTCAGATATCACCTGTGGAGCATGTCTATAATACAGTGGTATGCATATTGTGTGATTTGATGTGTAAGAAGTTCAAATACATCAGTGATGACTATGTAATTGGATTCTGGAGTGACTTGCACATGTCTGTACTGACGTTTACAATCCTAGATGGCTGTAGAAGTCATTTTACCACACACACACACACACACACACACACACACACACACACACACACACACACACACACACACACACACATCACACTCAACTCCTTTGCAAGACACAACTGATATCATCCCTTCAAAATGCAGTATGGTTCACTTTTAGTCAGAATTCTGCTATGGCTCATGTATATAATACAATGGTGTGATTAGTTAGGCAGGAGGTTTGAATACAACAGTGACTTTGTCTTCTATGACTATATTTTTCTCTGTCTCTCTCTCTCTCTCTCTGACTGTGTAGAAAAGGATTCAAATGCACCTATGATATATAGCTATATAGTGTTACTGTGCTCTTCCAACACTCTTTAGCAGAACATCAGGCTAATAAACAATGGTGATGCCATTCATTTAAATGTGCACTGTCATAGTTGCAAAACAACTTGTGTGGTACTTGTCTTTCAAGCAACATTCTCCACCTTGTGATCTTAGGCAATTAGTTCAAATCCAGCCATTACTACTTAAACTCGCTATGAGTGTGAATGTACATGTTGCTAACACTGTTGTCACACACATATTTGCTATGTGCATGTATAGATGTAGCTTCCTCTTACAAAAATGTTTGCTCGTTTTTCACTTAGAAATGCTTTATTTAAGATGGATGCTATTATTCATTACATTTTTCTGTCATAAAAGTTGTATGAAACAATCTTCTCTGGCATAAGGAAATGAAACAATGTTTTGTGTCTCGTTGCCTTACAAAAGCATGTGTTCAAATTCACGATTACCTCCACATTGTGCATAATTGTCATTTTACAGTCACCATGACAACTGTATTATGCAGCAGGTGTCTTTGGGTAAACCTGGCATCAGACAATATAGTATGACATATAGTAATAGCCTTTTTAAAAAATTACAAGTGCAAATGTCAAATTATTATCAGAAATCATATCTTTCTTCACACATTAATTTCAGTTGTTTGTAACACAATCTGTTGCTGCCTCCTGTGGCAGATGCATTAAATCCACAGCTGTATAGAATGCCTAACATCGCAGTCTGGGGTTTGAATCTGGTATTGTCTGTCTGTCAGATAACTGCATCATGAAGGAGTGCCTTAGGCAAAGTAATTATTTATGGCAAAGTCTGTGGCCACATTTTTAAGGTCACACAACATCCCTCTCAACTGTACAGATTTTCGCAGAATATCCAGATTTTTGCCTCATATTTTTGGTCTGTTTCTCATAAAATTCTGGATTTCTGGTAAATCATTGGCAGATAAATATTGAGGACTGAAGTCAGAATGATAAACATTTGAGTTTCAGACTTCATACCCTTCAGAAAATTCTTGCTAAAGCAAAACCTGTTATTCTATCAATTTTCTAAGAGTATAAAAGCAATATTTAACAAGTGTCTTTGTTTTTGGGCCTTTGTACCCCCATTGTTGATGGCTTTGTCCAGATTTTTTGCTCTAAGAGGTTGAGAAATATGCCAACAATCCTAAGTAGGGGATCCATAACCATTACTATAGGAAAGTGCTGTAATCCCTTCAAGGGTTTTCTTTATGACACAACTGGTGTATTTATGACTATGGTATCATTGGATAATATGCAACTCTCTGATATCTGTCCTAGTGTGGGCTTGATTCTGTACTATGTAATTGTAGAGTATATCAGTGCTTCATCATAGCCGATAATTATTTTCCAGCATATCATATTCAATAACTGGAGGTTATGCAAATATACCCAAATGCATCTGCTGTCCTCACTAACTATTATCTCAACTTAGCATGCTATAAACATTTGTGTCACATTTACTCCCCTTTGCTAAAGTGTTGCTTTCTGTCCCTCTCATATCCTTTAATAGTATGTCTGTTTTTATGTGCACTGGTGAAGAATTCTGAACAATATTAATTGTTATGATATCCATATGGAATTATTTATTATACTGTAATAGGTATTTACTATACTTTTGCATGTCATCATTCTCCTTTTGACTTAGACATCGTACAGTGACAGGGTACAGTGCATACCATAGATTCAGGTCAGAGCCTTAGTGTTATTATTTTTCCACACATTACCCATAATCCTGAACTGGTGCTGCATAGTTGCTCAACAAGTGCATCAGCACAGCTAAGGGATAAAGTGCTGCACCTGGCTGCAATCTTCACCTCCTATCTAATCTAAAGTCCATTTTGCTGCACCAAGTGGCACTTTGCTCCCTCTTTCAGTACTGTCATCCCTTTCACATCTGACTAAGTAGGGTCAAGTACGTCCTTGCTGACTATAGTGCCAATTACATGTGAGCATTACATTCTATATTCTGCAAATCCCTTTATTAGGTGAATACTTACCTATTATACAATGACCCCCATTAATATTCAAAAAACGTGCATGCTGATTGGTCAGCATGCATGTTGTAAATCAGAGTTATAGTAATGGAAAAAGGTCCGGTCGCCCGGACTTTTTCCATTACTATAACTCTTTTTTTTTTTACAGCAACGGAGAATGTAAGATCTCCATTGCTTCACACTGTCTCGCTATGTTAAACTCGTTTAACATAGCGAGACAGCATTAAAAAAAGCAACAGAGATTATCCGTTGCTTTTTTTAATGCTGTCTCACTATGTTAAACTCGTTTAACATAGAGAGACAGTTTGTAAAAAGCAACGGAGATCTTGCTTTCTCCGTTGCTTTTTACAAACTGTTTCGCTATGTTAAACCCATTTAACATAGCGAAACAGTTTGTAAAAAGCAACGGAGATCTTGCTTTCTCCATTGCTTTTGCCCACAGCTCTGATGTACTGCATAGGCATACGCATGCGCAGTACATCAGAACTGCCACAGAATACCAGACGGCTGTGGAAGGGCAGCAAGGAGGCATTATACAATGCCATTATTTAAGAAAATGTATTATTTTTTCTTAAATAATGTCATTGTATAATAGCAGTAACCCACTTCTGGGTGTGGGTAATGCTGGATTTACCCACGGTTGGCTTTGTTTGGTCACTCGGGCTTTGCCCTCTTGACCAAACCACACCAACCATGGGTAAATCCAGCATTACCCACACCCAGGCATGGGCTATTGCTATAATATACTTAAATAACCTAGTGAGATTAACACTAGACATCATGAACTTTCTCATCCAACATATCCAGCCTATTAGCACTAGATAGCTCGAGGCAGTGCTGAAAAGTAAGTAAATCTGGCAAAAAAAAAATCCAGATAACTAATTACCATGAAATTTGCCTACCAAATAACATAATTTCTTCCACATTCACTATTCAGAAAGACAAGTTTAGAAGGTTTAAAAACAAAATAACAAAATGATGTAAAATGCAAACAGAAAATTCATGTTTTATTAAGCTATGACTGACAAAAAGTAAACTTGTGCTGAATTTAGTTCAGCCACTGTAGAATTTAGGATGTTCAGAAGAAAAGGACAAAAATGATGTTCATACCAAGCTGAACAGAGCATTTTTTAAACAAGCCTAACATGAAAGGCAATAAAAGTATAGCAGTGCATAGAGAGCGGGGACTACACTCTGATATCTGGAAAAAGACAATTCAATAAGCACTTCTGTAGTGCGAGACGCATTCCTAACAATGGTTAAGCACCCCTTGCTTCACCTGTTAAGATCGAGCATGCTATTAGGAAGTTAAATCGTCCAGTACTGGCCAGCAAACGGCAGCAGCAGATTTAGAAACAGATTTGCTTCTGCCTGCTGTCTGTGCCAGTAATGTATCCTTGTCCTTTTGTAACATAAGAGAGTGTGTCACTGCCTTTCTAACAGAGCTCACAAAGTGCTGTACAGCTTTCAAAGTCAGCAAAATATTTAGCCCTTTTTTCTGTATATAGTAGTACTTGGAGCAGATAAATTTCCATGTACTACAAAGAATTATGATTGGGTTTCTGATCTTAACCCATTATTATGTGTTCTTGACAAGGAAGCTTGAGAGATTAATTTGTTTGCATCCAAGTCTCAAACCATAAGAAGCCACTTATGCTAGATGACCCAGTCATAACCCAATATAAGAACCCATGAAATGGAATGAAACTGAACCTTTAGCTGCTAAAATAACAAGATACTACAGATAACTGAGAAATAATTATGAAATCCTTTGTTACAATGAACTGTTCTGAAATGACAAGCCCATTTTACTACAGTCAAACAGGACAAACAACTTTCAGTAGGATAGAGGGTTAGAGGACTGGCAGTCAGTGTTTGGGTCCTGATGCCTTTTAGAAGTCTGAATCTCAACAAATCAGACAATATGTACACATGCATAGTGCTTTTATTATGGGTGTGGCCAAGTAACATGGCTTTCCTTGCAAGTCTGTCTGCTATTATAATGAATACTCAGAGCAACATTATGTATAAAACCAGAAAACTCTTAATTGTACCACGATTATTTTTTTTTCACGTCTTTTCTAGAGAGCATTAGAAAAACTACAGATCAAGGCCTTCTAAAAGGGATCCTGCCATTCACATAGCTGTTAAGCATTGTGCATAGGTACTGACAAATGACCAAGGTTGTAAAAACTCTAAATCAAAACCAAAATGAAAGTCATCCAATCAAATTAATTTGGCTGTGATTTTTACATACATTTTCTAATGGTTTAGTTTTTATGAAGTGGTTATTCATTGTTTTCCAGTAGTTGATTTGCTATGATTGATTATTTTTTTTTAATTTGATTGGATGAGCTTTCTTATTTAATGGTGTAGTTTCTAACAGTGACAAAATCACCAAAATTACAGCAGCTAGAGGACCAGTCAACAGCGTAAAGAAATAAAAACGTAATAAATGAGTCACCATATACCGCTGTCGCTGTAGGCAGTCTGCAAGTTCACACAAAGTAAAATGCACCTCCGTGTATCAAAAGTACTGTCCATACGCAAGTGAAGGTTAACAGAGGCAGAACGCCACAGCGCACTGTCCCGTTTCAAAGTTGCCCTAAGGCAAAAACAGAGGCAGTTGCCACAGTTCAAAATACCTGCGTAAGTATTCCGCAATCAGCAATCTGCAAGTTCACACAAAGTAAATGCACCTCCGTATTTCAAATGTACTGTCCATACGCAAGTAAGAGTAAACAGAGGCAGAACGCCACAACGCACTGTCCCGTTTCAAAGTTGCACTAAGGCAAAGACATAAGCAGTTGCTACAGTTCAAATACCTGCGTGAGTATTCCGTAAGCTCACCAAAGATGCTTCAGTGTTAAAAAGGGACTGAAATATAAATCAATCCTAGAGACCACAGTGCCAAAAAAAATCCAGTATACTGCTCCAACACAGGAAATTGCAGTCGGTAATCCAAGAGTAAAAAATCAGCTTTATTAACAAAACAAGTAAGCGCTTTCGCCGTTAGGCTTTCTCAAACTCTACAAAAACACAGGTTTGCAGTCATTTAAATAATTAATTCTAATCAATGATAGGTGGATCATAAATTCAAATTTTAAAGCGCCACTGACTAAAATACAACATGCTTTTGTATTTACACATGAAATAAAATGCAAAGCATGGTTACCTTTTGTGTAAAAAAGCAGACAACATTAAAAGTATTATCAAAACTTATTCACAACAAATACATGGGGAATATTTTAAAAATTATATAAAACTTTATGGCATAAATGTTTTCAACATAAAAATGTTAACAAGTTAGAAGGCATATTGAGATTGTGCAAAGCCACTATTACCAAACAAATATGCCTAGTCTATTCATAGAATTAAAGGCTTATTAAATACTCTATACAATAATGCCATGACAACTAAACACAGTAGTGTCTATGGAAAAAAGGTTTACTATCACTGATGTGCATAACATGGGTAAACTAATCTATCCAACGGGAAAAGAAGCAAAAGGGGAGCCGAATGTATGAGAAATGAATAGTATGTGTATATAGCATGAAAAATGTGTCTCTAAACAACTATATGTCTCTCTGCATTCCATCCAAACCTAAGACCTGATCACCTTACAAATAAGAATAAATAAATAATTATGAATGAATGTTTGATCAGGATCATAAAAATGTCAAAAGAAGGAAAAATAAAAACTAAAAAATATATATATATATATATATGTATATATATATATCTATATAAAAAATATATATATACATACACAATGATAGGATGTCCCTAACTATCTTCTTGGTCTGTAAACCCTTCTACCCTTCAACACCGGTTTGATGTGAACTTTGTCATTGAGGCCTGGTGGTTCATCGGCTCTACACCTGACTATCCACCTAAGTTCACATTCAAGAGTCCTGTTTATTAGATCACCTCCTCTTGGACCAGAAACTAGATGTTGTATAACTGTATAATTAAACGTATGCTCAGGGCCTGACGCTCTGCAATGTTTGGCTAGAGCATTGAAGTCTGAAGCTTTTCTGATATGGTAATTATGTTCCCTTATGCGGTCTTTAAATGCCCTATTGGTTTTCCCTATATAAAAAGCGGAGCACGCTTTGCACCTCGCTAGATATACCAAGTTTCTACTATTACAATTGGTATTGGTATTAAAATAAAACGTGTATCCACTAACTGGGTGCACAAACGTGAGGTCCTCATTAATAAAAACACAATGGTTGCACATGCCGCATGGTACAGTATTCAAATTCATTTTTATCTTAAATTGCTTATTGACTCCAAACTTAGGCCTACATAATAATCTTTGGAGGTTGGGTTTGTTTCTGTGTGTGACCCTGGGTCTAGGTCCCACTATCTTAGCAATTTCACCATCTGAAATTAGGATATCCCAATTTTTTGCAAACATATTTTTAATCTCTCTAGTATCTGTGGTATATGATACTATCGGGCCCACTGTTATTGCCCCAGTATCTGATGCCTCATTAACCTGCCCTGAAGTTTCAGAGAAATATGGTCTGGCCTTAGTTGACCGTAGTTCATGCACTTCTAACAAGACTTTTTCTACTAACACCTGATCATAACCCCTCTCTGCAAATCTTTTCCGTAATTCTTCTATTTCTCTGTAATAACATTCATCCACTGGATTATATCTGGATGCTCTCATGAATTGACCTTTTAGAATATTACGAAAAACATGTGTGGGGTGCATACTACCCTATAAAGTAATGTATTACGATGGCATAGCTTCGGTGGATGGAAGTATTTAAAAGTCCATTGTCAAGCTTATACACTTCTATATCAAGGTAGGAAATCCCATTATCTGAACTATTTAAAGTGAACTTTAAACAGTCAGTAGAAGAATTCATAGTGCTCACAAAATCATGTAAGGAGTCCATATCCCCAAACCAAAGAAGGAAGAGGTCATCCACAAATCTGCGGTAAAACCCCACAAACTCCTTGAACATGGTCAACTTGTAAAGGAAGTTGTCTTCCCAAGCGGCTATAACAAGGGTGGCGTAGCTATTGGCACAGGATGTGCCCAGAGCTACGCCATCCCTTTGCAAATAGTAATCCTTCCCAAATATAAACACATTATTAGACAGAACCATTTCAAGGTATAAGGTAATCAAATCTATCTTATCTGTGGTAAAATCTGAGTGTTCTCGTAAATATTGTTGTATGGATGTAATGCCTACATCATTGGGAATCACCGTAAATAAACTTACAATGTCCAAGGTGACCAAAAGATATTCCTTCCCCTCTTCCAGGCCACTAGTATACGTGTACAAATCCAATAAAAACTGTTTACTGTCTCTAAGTATGTATTCATTTATATCTACCAATGGTCTCAACATAGTTTCCACATAAATAGATAGTGGCTCAGTCACCCACCCCTGCCCAGAGACTATCGGTCTCAGGGGGTCTGTCTTGGATTTATGTACCTTGGGCAGCCCCTGTATAACAGGGATCACTGGATGCTCTACTTTAAAGTAAAGGTATAATTCCTCAGTAATGCTCAAAGACATAAGTAAATCATCAAGTGTAAAATACACATCAAAAATTTTTTGTCCTACTGTCCCCTGATCAATTCTATCATAGAACTTATCATCACTTAAAAGTAAAGTCATGCGTTCATTATAATCAGTTGTTTCCATTAACACAATAGGACCCCCTTTGTCAGCTGGTCTTATTGTGAGCATGTCATCACTCCTCAGGTCCCTTAAAGCCTGTCTTTGTTTGTAATTCAGGTTCTGTCTATGTTTCATATGTGCCTGTGTGTGAAAAAAATTGTGTATGTCATTTTCCATGACATTACCAAATACTTCTAGCACCGGATGTAACTGAGGTATAAAGGTACTATTGGTTTTAAAACGTGGTGCTTGGTTATTATATTCATCCATACCAAAATCCAATTTTAACTGTGTTTTTCTGGTGAACATTTTCGTATCAATCACTAAGTCTACAACATCATCACCACAGGTGGGTATGAAACTTAAACCCCTATTTAGGACATATTCTTCATACCTAGTGAGCACCCTTTTGGAGAGGTTGACAATTAATGTGGAGTCCTCTCCCACATCTTCTTGAGTGTGGGGCCATTGTAATCCTCCATAGATCCCTTTCTTTTGTGCCTGCCCCTGCTCATTGAACGTTGTCTTCCTATATGTTGTCCTACTGCTATGGGGAAAGGGACATTGACAGTTTCTGCCAATTCATTATTTGATTTGTTCCCTAGTACCACTTTGGGTCTAACTACCATGTCATTGGAGTTCTCTACACCTTGTTCATCAGGTAATGAATCAACTACATGTTCTCTACCCTGTGCTTGTATAGCTGAGCAGACAATCTGCTCAGAAGGAACATTATGAATTCCTGCCTCAGATAATACAACTGCCCCTTGTTTGTGCTGATCTTGTGTCGTATTAACTGTTAATGAAGTATCATTCCCATGAACAGTATGGATACTATTGTTAGATGTTCTGATATCAGTATCAGAGTTTCTAGAAGGTTGTACCGTTGGTACTCGTACATTCATCCTTGAACCATGTGTGGTATGACTACCACGGAAATTGGAAGCTGGATTGAGACCAGTCCTATTTTGTTCCCTAGGCCAAGGTCCTCTAGCTGCTGTAATTTTGGTGATTTTGTCATATTTGGTGTATTTATTCATACAGCAGCAGGCGGACATGGCAAATGTTACTACAGCAAATATTGAACTACCATATGTTCCACCCATGGTGCAACAGGAGATTATCAACAAGGGTGTTTTACGTTTTCGAGCCTGCTTAACTGGAGATGAGAATGTTTTATTGGACTACCAACCGAACCTCAACCAAGGAGATAATGTGGAAACCATCAATCCATCTATAAATATTACAGATGACTTACAAGAATTTGAAGTTGCTTTCATGAAACTTAAGAAACTGCAGGTACAGAGACAATATTTTGAAGCATGTCTTATGAAGAAAATTGTACCTCGTGGGCTTCGTATTTTAAAGATGCCCACTTCAGGGAACAGATTCCCTGACCTTCTTTTTAAATGGCAGCAACTTAATATTGAGTTGAGTTATAGTTATATGAAATTACTAATAGAATATCATAGTCCAGAAGAAGAAATGTTAAAAAAACATGTCAATGATTGTTTTCAGAAAGTGAATAAGAAATGTATTTCTGTACAAATGTGCAACCAGGTGGAACGGGTGATTGATGACGTCTTCCTATATGAGAAGCGTCTAATTGAGCAGAAAAAAGTGAAAATTTGTAGGGATGTTAGGGACTTCAACAGTAACCAAGTATTTACTTGGCCTAGGGAACAAAATAGGACTGGTCTCAATCCAGCTTCCAATTTCCGTGGTAGTCATACCACACATGGTTCAAGGATGAATGTACGAGTACCAACGGTACAACCTTCTAGAAACTCTGATACTGATATCAGAACATCTAACAATAGTATCCATACTGTTCATGGGAATGATACTTCATTAACAGTTAATACGACACAAGATCAGCACATACAAGGGGCAGTTGTATTATCTGAGGCAGGAATTCATAATGTTCCTTCTGAGCAGACTGTCTGCTCAGCTATACAAGCACAGGGTAGAGAACATGTAGTTGATTCATTACCTGATGAACAAGGTGTAGAGAACTCCAATGACATGGTAGTTAGACCCAAAGTGGTACTAGGGAACAAATTAAATAATGAATTGGCAGAAACTGTCAATGTCCCTTTCCCCATAGCAGTAGGACAACATATAGGAAGACAACATTCAATGAGCAGGGGCAGGCACAAAAGAAAGGGATCTATGGAGGATTACAATGGCCCCACACTCAAGAAGATGTGGGAGAGGACTCCACATTAATTGTCAACCTCTCCAAAAGGGTGCTCACTAGGTATGAAGAATATGTCCTAAATAGGGGTTTAAGTTTCATACCCACCTGTGGTGATGATGTTGTAGACTTAGTGATTGATACGAAAATGTTCACCAGAAAAACACAGTTAAAATTGGATTTTGGTATGGATGAATATAATAACCAAGCACCACGTTTTAAAACCAATAGTACCTTTATACCTCAGTTACATCCGGTGCTAGAAGTATTTGGTAATGTCATTATTATTATTTAAATATGCATAGCACACCTGCTATTATCACGATTTAGCATGTCTATGTGCCCTTGATTGTTGTTCTAGACACCTAGGTTATTTAGTCCCTGTACACAGGACTTTGATAAATATAGTCTTTTTTATATCTATGGTTACATCTTTGTCATTTGAATAGGGGCACTGTGCCATTCATTTTTATTACATCTTTATTAATGTATTGTTTTGTTTTAATTTTGCTTCTATGAATATCTAGAAATTATATTTTGGATATTTCTTTAAATGTTATATCTGTCATATTTTTTATTTATCTATTTGTGAATAGTTGTCTTTAGTCACTATATTAGGTGTTTTTAGTTATTTGAATGTCTTAGTACATCTGCGTATATTTTTATATATAAATGTTGTTATTTATACATCATGTTCTAATACTTAATGATTGAGTATTTTTACTGGACTCTACAGAGTTCGTGAACTCTTGTAATGAGGTTTGAATCTGTAGCAATAACTCACATTAAGTTTGAAATCAATGCCATTCCAGAGTTCAGTCTTTAATGTTAGTTTTTGGTGTTTATACTGTTCTCCAGTGTAACTTCTATTTCGGAGTGGCTTTTGCATTTTAGTTTTTAGTGTATATTCTAGTCTATGGCTCTAGTCTTTGATTAAATGGGACTATATAAAGTTCTATTTACTTGCCTAAGACATATGTGCATTTTGGATACTGGCTATTTTGATCGCCAGGCTGTAGCTATGGGCACAGATTTTGTCACCTAGGTGACTGTATCATTTCCTTGCCATAGCTAACATTTTCGTTGCAGCGTTTGCTGCGCTAAATGTCTTGCTTGGTTATTTGTTGTAAATAATGTAATGTTTCCTGTTCCCGGACATGTAATCTATCACGGCATAAATACTAAATATGCCTGACTGCAAATTTGTTTTAACAGAGAATGCTGTCTGCGGAAAGCCTTTAGTTAATATACTGAGATGAATCGGTCTTTTTCTGTTATTAATAAGATTATGTAAATGTCAATGAACAAACTGTTTTGGAAACAGATATCTATATTGGAATGCAACAATGTATTATGGAAATGGTGTTTTTAGAAAGGAATCAAGATCGTTTAACAGAAGCTACACCCTGGACTACTTCCTTTTTCTAAATATGGGCATTATTTCCTGAACTGATTTATTGAGGCGCAATGCCGATACTTAAACAATTTCTTGCACTTTAACATTTAATGTGATATTTACTGAATTGAGAAGCTTCAATGATGTGTTTTAATTGAAATACATAATAGGTTCACTGGGCTGTTTTTAAATAAAATATTAGGTAGTTGAATATAGTATTATTATTTTATTTATTTATATTTTATTGCTAATGAGTTTAGACTATGTTTATTGATTATAATTAGTGTGATTAATTGGTTAATTATGACAAAGGGCCTCTATAAAAGACAATGGAAGTCTCTGCATGATTGTAACCTGATGAAGCACAATTCGTCTGTGTGAAAGCGCTTGTTCCTGTTTTATTTTCTACAATAAATGCTACTTGGATTATATCGTGGTGGTTTCAAGCAATTTCTTCATTAATGTCATGGAAAATGACATACACAATTTTTTTCACACACAGGCACATATGAAACATAGACAGAACCTGAATTACAAACAAAGACAGGCTTTAAGGGACCTGAGGAGTGATGACATGCTCACAATAAGACCAGCTGACAAAGGGGGTCCTATTGTGTTAATGGAAACAACTGATTATAATGAACGCATGACTTTACTTTTAAGTGATGATAAGTTCTATGATAGAATTGATCAGGGGACAGTAGGACAAAAAATTTTTGATGTGTATTTTACACTTGATGATTTACTTATGTCTTTGAGCATTACTGAGGAATTATACCTTTACTTTAAAGTAGAGCATCCAGTGATCCCTGTTATACAGGGGCTGCCCAAGGTACATAAATCCCGCACAGACCCCCCCCTGAGACCGATAGTCTCTGGGCAGGGGTGGGTGACTGAGCCACTATCTATTTATGTGGAAACTATGTTGAGACCATTGGTAGATAGAAATGAATACATACTTAGAGACAGTAAACAGTTTTTATTGGATTTGTACACGTATACTAGTGGCCTGGAAGAGGGGAAGGAATATCTTTTGGTCACCTTGGACATTGTAAGTTTATTTACGGTGATTCCCAATGATGTAGGCATTACATCTATACAACAATATTTACGAGAACACTCAGATTTTACCACAGATAAGATAGATTTGATTACCTTATACCTTGAAATGGTTCTGTCTAATAATGTGTTTATATTTGGGAAGGATTACTATTTGCAAAGGGATGGCGTAGCTATGGGCACATCCTGTGCCAATAGCTACGCCACCCTTGTTATAGCCGCTTGGGAAGACAACTTCCTTTACAAGTTGACCATGTTCAAGGAGTTTGTGGGGTTTTACCGCAGATTTGTGGATGACCTCTTCCTTCTTTGGTTTGGGGATATGGACTCCTTACATGATTTTGTGAGCACTATGAATTCTTCTACTGACTGTTTAAAGTTCACTTTAAATAGTTCAGATAATGGGATTTCCTACCTTGATATAGAAGTGTATAAGCTTGACAATGGACTTTTAAATACTTCCATCCACCGCAAGCTATGCCATCGTAATACATTACTTTATAGGGGTAGTATGCACCCCACACATGTTTTTCGTAATATTCTAAAAGGTCAATTCATGAGAGCATCCAGATATAATCCAGTGGATGAATGTTATTACAGAGAAATAGAAGAATTACGGAAAAGATTTGCAGAGAGGGGTTATGATCAGGTGTTAGTAGAAAAAGTCTTGTTAGAAGTGCATGAACTACGGTCAACTAAGGCCAGACCATATTTCTCTGAAACTTCAGGGCAGGTTAATGAGGCATCAGATACTGGGGCAATAACAGTGGGCCCGATAGTATCATATACCACAGATACTAGAGAGATTAAAAATATGTTTGCAAAAAATTGGGATATCCTACTTTCAGATGGTGAAATTGCTAAGATAGTGGGACCTAGACCCAGGGTCACACACAGAAACAAACCCAACCTCCAAAGATTATTATGTAGGCCTAAGTTTGGAGTCAATAAGCAATTTAAGATAAAAATGAATTTGAATACTGTACCATGCGGCATGTGCAACCATTGTGTTTTTATTAATGAGGACCTCACGTTTGTGCACCCAGTTAGTGGATACACGTTTTATTTTAATACCAATACCAATTGTAATAGTAGAAACTTGGTATATCTAGCGAGGTGCAAAGCGTGCTCCACTTTTTATATAGGGAAAACCAATAGGGCATTTAAAGACCGCATAAGGGAACATAATTACCATATCAGAAAAGCTTCAGACTTCAATGCTCTAGCCAAACATTGCAGAGCGTCAGGCCCTGAGCATACGTTTAATTATACAGTTATACAACATCTAGTTTCTGGTCCAAGAGGAGGTGATCTAATAAACAGGACTCTTGAATGTGAACTTAGGTGGATAGTCAGGTGTAGAGCCGATGAACCACCAGGCCTCAATGACAAAGTTCACATCAAACCGGTGTTGAAGGGTAGAAGGGTTTACAGACCAAGAAGATAGTTAGGGACATCTTATCATTGTGTAGGTATATATATATTTTTTATAGAGATATATATATATATATACATATATATATATATATATATATATATATATATATATATATATATATATATATATTTTTTAGTTTTTATTTTTCTTTTTTTGACATTTTTATGATCCATCTCACACTTTTTGATTAAACATTCATTCATAATTATTTATTTATTCTTATTTGTAAGGTGATCAGGTTTTAGGTTTGGATGGAATGTAGAGAGACATATAGTTGTTTAGAGACATATTTTTCATGCTATATACACACACTATTTATTTCTCATACATTCCTCTCCCCTTTTGCTTCTTTTTCGTTTGGATAGATTAGTTTACTCATGTTATGCACATCAGTGATAGTAAACCTTTTTTCCATAGACACTACTGTGTTTAGTTGTCATGGTATTATTATATAGAGTATTTAATAAGTCTTTAATTCTATGAATAGACTAGGCATATTTGTTTGGTAATAGTGGCTTTGCACAATTTCAACATGCCTTTTAACTTGTTAACATTTTTATGTTGAAAACATCTATGCCATCAAGTTTTATATAATTTTAATTTTAAAATATTCCCCATGTATTTGTTGTGAATAAGTTTTGATAATGCTTTTAATGTTGTCTGCTTTTTTACACAAAAGGTAATCATGCTTTGCATTTTATTTCATGTGTAATTACAAAAGCATGTCGTATTTCAGTCAGTGGCGCTTTAAAATTTGAATTTATGGTCCACCTATCATTGATTAGAATTAATTATTTAAATGATTGCAAACCTGTGTTTTTGTAGAGTTTGAGAAAGCCTAACGGCGAAAGCGCTTACTTGTTTTGTTAATAAAGCTGATTTTTTACTCTTGGATTACCGACTGCAATTTCCTGTGTTGGAGCAGTATACTGAAGTTTTTTTGGCACTGTGGTCTCTAGGATTGACTTACATTTCAGTCCCTTTTTAACACTGAAGCATCTTTGGTGAGCTTACGGAATACTCACGCAGGTATTTGAACTGTAGCAACTGCTTATGTCTTTGCCTTAGTGCAACTTTGAAACGGGACAGTGCGTTGTGGCGTTCTGCCTCTGTTTACTCTTACTTGCATATGGACAGTACATTTGAAATACGGAGGTGCATTTACTTTGTGTGAGCTTGCAGATTGCTGATTGCGGAATACTTACGCAGGTATTTTGAACTGTGGCAATTCCCTCTGTTTTTGCCTTAGGGCAACTTTGCAACGGGACAGTGCGCTGTGGCGTTCTGCCTCTGTTAACCTTCACTTGCGTATGGACAGTACTTTTTGATACACGGAGGTGCATTTTACTTTGTGTGAACTTACAGACTGCCTACAGCGACAGCGGTATGTAGTTTCTAACAGTGTTTTAATCTGATGAAGTTATATGCAGTAATTAAAGGAACAAAAGTGCTTATTCATTCAAATTCTGTGTTAGCGGTGTCATTCCTTTATTGGCAACTGTCTTTTTGTGTGGTTTGTTACATATGACCAAGGCAGATTTCAGCTGTGTGACAGGAGAAAATGGCTATAAGCTAATCCTTCAAAGAAAGCTTTGTTCCTAAGTATTGTTGCACATTGCATAGAGAAGATTTCAGTTGCACTATGTTTGAGAAATGGAACGAATGTTGATCAGATTGAAAATGTTCTCAGAACAGTGCACTATTCAATTACAACAGCAATCTAGTTGTTTAAGTAAATAGCACAAATCTCCAAAAGAGTTGTATTTCATACTAAACTGCTGAAACTGGTCTGTAAATGAAAAATTAGCTTAACACTCAATGACGATGTCAATGCTTGTGAGATATGTTTGGTTGTTGGGTATTTATTCACCTGCCATTAAAACCAGGTAATCTGGTGAGATGAGACTGCTGCAATATCAAACAATACCAAGCAAAACTGACACAAAATATAGTTTGGTTGGGCAATTTGAGTGAGAAAGACAGAAGGCTGTGGATGCAAATCATCTATGCATCATCATGAGTGATAGACATCACAACTGCCCTTATTTTGGAGGAACATTCATATTTTCATGCCTAATTTAGCCCTGTACATTATGAATCTTTTAGGTCATTTAT
>NC_056741.1:187753151-187758557 GCF_019279795.1 Protopterus annectens | reverse complement strand
AAAATTTTCTGGAGTGACACTGCCGTCTGTACTGACATTACAATCCTAGATGGCTGTAGAAGTCATTTTACACACACACACACACACACACACACACACACACACACACACACACACACACACACACACACAAAACCTAGAGCTGTTTACTGAATTTCCTGTTTGCACTTATTTTTTAAAATCGTTTTTTCTAAGAAACTTGCATTTTATCTGTCTTTGGCCTAACACTCTTGTGTGGGGTCATTTACTGCACACTATTGTAACTTGTTGATACTTGTGAACCTCTGCTATCTCTGAAAAAAAAAAACAAAACAAAAAAAAAATCTTTGCTTTTTTACTTTTCTGAGATTTAAAAAGAAGTTCAGTTACAGGCTTGCTGTTCTTGAACTGTTTGTAAGTTTCTTGGAGAGCCATTTTGCTTGGGCTAAAGGGAAGTCTACTCTGTTGATCAGTGGCAGTGAAAAACATTGAGCAGCCTGCCTGCCCCTGTGGGAGTGGTTACTGACTTGAAACTGTAGTTTATTGGCCATTTTGCAGTCAATTCCAAACTCCTAACTTCCTCTTAAAAAACTCTTTGCGTGGTTTTGCGTTTTTGTGCATAAGCGCAACAACGGGCAGTGCCGCCTAATTGGGTTCATTATTCCTGGCTCCACAAAGAAAGTCTACTTCACTTTCTCCCTTAGAACTGCTCTATCTCTCAATTTCGACACCATATTCTCATTCTAAAAGGCCCTTCACTGGTCCAATTAAGTAATCTACAAGTTAGCACTATTAAACCATAAGCACTCATTGCTCTTATACTCCTCTAAGATTACCCCACTGTCCTCTGTTGGTCCGGAAGTCTTAAATTTGGTTTCCTATATTCTCTAGCATGTCAAGGTCCAGTCAATGGTTTCCTCTCCAGTCCAGCTAGTTGAATCCCTGGTAATTTTGAGGCAATGTTACAACTGTCTCATGTGCACAGACAACCCCTCTCCTCCTCAAACAAAGTTCAAATATATGTGAGAGATGGAACTATTTAGCCAAACTGGGCTGAGCTCTCTCATCTCAAAACTGGTGTAACCCAGTCCAGGAGGAAAACCTCACAACACAATTCCAGTATCATGGTCCCGCACCATCAGCAGACCAAACACATAAATACACAAAAACATGCCTCGGGAGATAAATAAAAATCTACCTAGATCAGGCCCTCCAAAGCAGACATCAACAAAGCGCCTACCCGCCAAAACCATCGCTTTAACACATAGCCCGCAAAGTCCAGTGTGTGAAACAGCCACAGTATGAGCTGAATAACACACCCTGATACTCTTGTAATAGGTGACTCTGTTATCAGACACACTGGCGTCCCGGCTCACCAGGCTACAGATAAAGAAGGTCATGATGAGCTGCCTGTCGAATTTCAGGATCTGCCCGCATAAGCGCGAAGCACTCAGGTCCGCCCGGCAAATAAAATATGACTCAGTCATTGTACATGCCATTGTGAATGACCTGAGACATGATACCTCCCTGGACTTCGCGAAAAGAGACGCGGTGGGCTCTCCAGTCATGTAGCCCAGGCTAATTATGACCCTGACAACCCAGGCAGCATCTTACCTCACCTGGGAATGATGCCACAGTACAAAGACAAATGATCGATTTTAACAATTGGCTAAAAATTTTGGGTGTCATTCGAGGGATCAGTGTCTGTCAGCCTGGGATGACATGCCGATAAGCCACATTGCTTTGCTAAGGCGGCTTGCACCTGTATCACCACTGGGCTTTTGGATATTGACAAAGGCTCTTGCCACCCCATAGTGCCTTTTTTCAGGCAAGGCTCAAAAGTCAAACCCACCCCATAGACAGCACAAGGAACAAGAAACTAAAGGGTAATGCTGTAGCATGAAGTCTTAATCTCAAGATGCACACACTCGAGCTCTCCTCAGTATGGAGGTATTGATATCTGTGCAGTGTGAAACCTGGTTTTAAAAGCTCCAGAAACCCTTCTTTTCTGAGCTATACCTCATATATTGCTTTTCATTTAAAACCGGTTCCGAACCACAAAAGGAGGAGTTTCCTTATTTTCAAGGATATCACACACCTCCAGGTTAGTGGCATTGCAGTATCGGAGACCATTCATATGCAATAACAGTGGGCAAGACTGCTTTTCGGTTTATAGCATCCCAGACCACACCTTCTATAAAGTCAGGAATCCCACTGCGGCTTTTTCACTGAAAACATTGGAAAACATGAAGCTCTCTCCGAATTACCTTATTATATTGAAGAGGCTTCAACTACCCAAACATTGACTGGGAGCACTACTCCAGAAGCCCCAGCACCTTAGCCCCAAAGGTTCTGGAAATTATAAGAAACTCAAATGCTATGGAACAACTAGTCACCACTCCCCACAAGAGGGACATATACTAGACCCTGATCATTACCAACATGGGGACTCTATGCTCCACACACTAGAAGTATATCCCTCATTGGTAAAGATCGAATATAAATAATTTTACTGGATGTCCACATCCCATTTTTACCCCAATGAAAACCACAGTGAAAAACTTCTCAAAAAGCAAACTTCTCACTTCTCCAAAACCAAGTGGAGATCAACTTCAAGGCCCAGGGCCAGTGGAAACTTCTGGCCAAACTTCAGAATCTGTAAGCATTCTCTGGACATCTCCAAGAATGCATGGATCCTTCTATCCCAAACAAAACCAAGACCCAAACATCCAAGGCAGCCTCCAGTCTTCGGACCCTGCATAAATAAACTGTACAACAGAAGGAGAAGCTAGTACATGATAGAGCAAATTCCATAATAAGGAAGAAGGCATCTCTGATCAGTACTAGCAAAAGTGATCCTCATAAAATCCTCCAAGGCCAGCTTCTAGAGAAAAAATTGCACAGGACACCAAAGACAATCATAAAGGCTTTTTTTCAGTTATGTTAGGAACCTGGAATGCAACTCCCAGACTTGTTCTGAAGTTGATTCTCGTAGCCAAAAATACACTGAACCCACAGACATCGTCAATATCCCGGCGAACAGGGTTTGGTGCAACTTCTCACCCCTCCCCACAAAAGAGCGAAATTATCTATCCCGGCAGTTTGCCTGCAAACATCTCTCTGATGCTCAGGTGAAGCTGCCTCTCAAAATGCATGCTGCTTCCATGGGACCAGATGGCGTGTTCGGGTTGCGATCCTACATGAACTCCAGGAAGGAACTAATCCCTCAAATAAAACAGCTATATAATCTCAACCTCACTACAGGATATGTGCCCACAGAGATGGTGTACAGCAACAGTGGTCCCACTCCACAAGGTGGAGCCTCTACGGACCCCTGGAAACTATCCTTGCCCATAAGCCTGACTAGCTTAGTCTGCAGGCTATGGAGAGGGATCGTCCATGGAGCTCATAAACAAAGGGGTGAGGGACCTACAGACACTAGATCCTACCCAGTTTGGCTTTGTCGGGGCAGATCCTGCCTTTTGAACCCTAGTTGACTTCTTGAAACAGTCACCAAAGCCAGCAGATGAAGGGAAGAGTAGTCCCACACAGCCTATCTGGACTTTGCACAAAGGCATTTGACTGCAATATCCCCACTCGGGCATCATAGATAAGCTATCCAGCTTAAATATAAACCCCTATAATCACAAGATGGGTGTCATAGAAAGGCTGGCTCCAAAAGACAGAACCCACAGAGTGAGAGTTGCTGGAGCCATGTCAGACTCACTGGTCACAAGTGGTGTCCCACAGGGTTCTGTCCTGGGACCACTCTTGTTCGGTATATACTTTTCCGAGGTACAGGCAAACATGGCAGAAAGAGGACAAAATTACATTTTTCAGCTCCTTCCTTCAGCAGTGAACCCTGTCTGTGTGCTTTCGAGCAGTGTACAAATGCAGAGGGCAAAAATAGAGGGAAAAAAAAACTTTTTTGATAACATTTGAAAGGAAGATTAACACAGTTAAAGTGTATATCTCCCAAGGACCAGAGTAAGCAGTCATCACAAAGGAGTAAATCGTGAGACATGAAACATTAACAAAAGACAAATACATTGTGGATGTCACCACATGCCCTAATACTTTGCCATCATCCACACAAATGAGCTTCTCAGTGGAGCAGTTAAAAGAGATTTTGAACAAATATGACGATTAAAATTCTAGTTTCAAGTACTCCAAGAGAATCAATGACACAGGTGGTCCCAGCAAGATAATTTATTTATCATTTTCGTCAGATTATAGCTAATGGCTTTACCATTTTCTAACATATTTTAATAGTGTAACCCCTTTGGAATACTATACGTGGTTTGTGTCCAAATTTGTCAAGTAAGCCATCCTGCCCACAAAAAAAATCTGCCAATTTTTACAGAGAATATCATTAATAAAATAATGATCAACAGAAAACTTTGTAACAAAGGACCCACAATAGTCAGAAATGGTGCCTGGAAGGGGAATCGAATCATCGTGATCGTATACACCCCTACCCATATTTTTATTGTATAATAATGGAAAAATAAACCTGTTCTTCCTTTTAGTTAAAATTTCCTTTTTGACCCTTTCTATTAAACTAGTAGGATAGTCTCTTGACCTAAACATCTCTGTGAGAATGTCACATTGTAACTTAAAAATGTCACATTGTATCTTAAACTCTACATCACTTGTGACCATACGTGCACTTCTGACAAACTGACCTTTTATAAAACCTTTTTTAACATGTTCAGGATGGCAACTCTGGTAATGTAAACGACTGTTGCAATATGCAGGTTTTCTGTAAATGTTACTTAAGTATTGGTTATTTTCCAAATCTTTTCTAAGTTCAATGTCCAAAAAATTAATAACATTGTAACTCTGAACATAGGTGAACTTTAAAAAGGTAGTGGTGTTATTTAAATATGACATAAATTCTTGGATTACAGTTTTGCTCCCTATCCACATAAAAAAGAAATCATGCAGGTAACGTAAATATAAACCCCATTTGCCCCTATAATTGGAAGAAAATAAATACTCTCTTTCCCACATTAACATCACTATATTTGCGAATATGGGGGCACATATTGCCCCCATAGCAATGCCTAATCTTTGCTAGAAATATTGGCCGTCAAAATAAACAAAATTATTTCTTAAAATCGTATCCATAAAATTAACCAAGACATCAACTTGGTCATTAGTAAACAAATGAGAATCAAATAAAAATCCTTGAAACCAATCGATGCCCAATGTGTGGGGAATCACACTGAACAAACTAACAACATCTGTTGTTAAAAAATAGCCTCTTCATTATATTCCAGACTATTTAGCTTTTTCAAAAAGTGCCACGAATTTATGTATATATGGTCCTCCCCCTTCAGGACATCCTTTAACATAGTGTCTATATATTTTCCTAAGGAGTGAGTTTTTGATCCACGTGCACAGACAATTGGTCTTGGGGTGGTC
>NC_056741.1:187740651-187748151 GCF_019279795.1 Protopterus annectens | reverse complement strand
CATCTCAGATGCTCAGGTAAAAACCACCCTCTCCAAAGCAAAAAACAAAGCATCAATGGGACCAGACGGTGTCTCAGGCTGCGTCCTACATGAACTCCAAGAGGAGCTGAACCCAAACATAAAGCTACTATTCAATCTTAGCCTTACTACAGGTTATGTACCCAAAGAGTGGCGTACAGCAACAGTGGTCCCTCTCCACAAAGGTGGTGCCTCAACGGATCCTGGAAACTATCGTCCCATAAGCCTGACTAGCTTGGTCTGCAAAGCTATGGAAAGGATCATCATGGAACTCATAAATGGGGATATTGGGGACCTACAGACGCTGAATCCTACCCAGTTTGGCTTTGTTAAGGGCAGATCCTGCCTCTTAAACCTGTTCAATTTCTTTGAAACAGTCACCAAGGCCATTGACGAGGGGTAGGTGGTCCACACAGCCTACCTAGACCTCGCAAAAGCCTTCGCTACAATACTCCACTTGGGCATCATAGATAAGCTATTCAGCTTAAATATAACCCCCTATGTCATTAGATGGGTTGCAAACTGGCTTAAGGACAGAACCCACATGGTTAGAATTGCTGGAGCCATGTCAGACTCCAAACCAGTTATGAGTGGTGTCCCACAGGGCTCAGTCCTGGAGACTCTCCTGTTCGGTATATAATTCTTGGAGGTACAGGCCAGCACGGAAGGACTGTGGCTGACTAATTTCACAGATGATTGCAAACTGGGCACCATAATCAACTCTCCAGCTGACACCAGCATCCTCCAAATGGGTCTCATAGAAACAGACAACTGGTGCCAGAGCCATGGCCTCAAGCTAAATGCCAAAAAGTGTATAGTCATCCCCTTTGGCAAAAACAAACCACATAGGCAGTGATTCACTAAGTACGGAATCACTGTCCTGATTAGGGACCTGGGGACACAAGTTGATAGTAATCTCTCATTTGACAACCACGTGGCCAAAGTGGTTAGAAAAACATTCTATGTAGCCCACCTAATCATGAAAGGATTCACATCCAGATCAGGGGAGGTCATTGTGCCTCTTTACTCATTCCTCATTAGGCCCATAATTGTGTACAGTGCCCATTTTGGGATGTACCAAGACCCCAAAAGTACCTCACCAAGAGGATCAAAGGGCTCAAACAGATGTCATATATATGCTACCCGGTTAAAGAAACTTCAGCTCTACTTGGCTGCTTACCGCCTGCTTAGAGGTGATCTGTGCCTGACATACAAAGCCATGTCCAACCCAGAATTGATGGACATGCTGCACCTCAGAAAATCCAAATCCCGTCGAGCCACGTGCTCAAGGGACTTAAACCTCAGCACAGAAATAAATAGGAGGCACAGATTCATAACCCAGAGGCTACCTTCACTCTGGAATAAAATCTCGGTTCAGGTTAGGCAGAGTCCCTCACTGACTCTCTTCAAGAGGAATCTTGATGAGTGGATGGGAGATCGTAGGTTACCCCGGGTATCACTTCTGTGTCACTGTTAGACAGAGGCACAGTAAACTAAACCTCGAAAAAGGGCACAGTAAAATTAATTTAAATGGGTGGCGAAAGCCAAACACACTCTGGCTAGGCTTATAAATGCCCTAGGGCAGATAGCCTAGTATGAACCTATGAACTTATGAACCTATAAGTATGACTTCAACAATAGCTTTGCTCATTTGACTTCTGCATGGGAGAAACTTTTAATCTGGAAGAGGATCCCCTACCTCTTTTACCCCCTTTTCTTAACATCTTCTCTGCAACACACTGATGAGATCATTCTCTCAAGTGCTCTCTCACACCTCTGCAGTCAGACAGCTCCTGTGGCACTATACTTGTATTTGTTACTGTGTCCTCTAGTATTGTGTAAGTGAACATGTAGATGGTTCCAATCTCACAGTCGTCATCTTGTGTTTGTGATGGGAGGCTGTAGTATCAGGGCAGTATGGTTTCAGCAATAGCTGAGCTCATATTCCTTCCACTCAGGAGAAGCATTTAAAGTGGGAGACGTATCTTCCATCCTCTTTCAACAACCAGCACCTCTCTGCAACATGCTGACGAGGTCATTCTTTCAAACATGTACTGTCCTACTACTAAACTCATATGTTTTCTCTGGCGTATGCATATAATACAATGGTGTGTAGATCATGACTGGTTAGGTAGGAGGTTCAGACATAGCAGTGATAGTCTTGCAAGCATGTGTCTGTAAAAGTAAATGGATTCTGGAGTTATATGCACACATTTGTACTGTCAACATTTACAAACCTAGATGACTGTAGAAGTCATTTTAGCACACACATCTCCTTTGAAAGACACAGCTGATGTTATCCCTTCAAAGATGCAGCATGGCTCACTTGTAGTCAGACATCACCTGTGGTGCATGTCTATAATACAGTGGTATGCAAATTATGTGATTTGACAGGTAAGAGGTTCAAATACATCAGTGATGACTATGTAATTGGATTCTGGAGTGACTTGCACACGTCTGTACTGACATTTACAATCCTAGATGGCTGTAGAAGTCATTTTACCACACACACACACACACACACACACACACACACACACACACACACACACACACACACACACACACACACACAAAACCTAGAGCTGTTTACTGAATTTCCTGTTTGCACTTATTTTTAAAATCGTTTTTTCTAAAAAACTTGCATTTTATCTGTCTTTGGCCTAGCACTCTTGTGTGGGGTCATTTACTGCACTGTTATAACTTGTTGATACTTGTGAACCTCTGCTATCTCTGAAAAAAACAAAACAAAAAAAAAATCTTGCTTTTTTTCCCACTTTTCTGAGATTTAAAAAAGTTCAGTTACAGGCTTGCTGTTCTTGAACTGTTTGTAAGTTTCTTGGAGGCCATTCTGCTTGGGCTAAAGGGAAGTCTCTCTGTTGATCAGTGGCAGTGAAAAACATTGAGCAGCCTGCCTGCCCCTGTGGGAGTGGTTACTGACTTGAAACTGTAGTTTTATTGGCCATTTTGAGTCAATTCCAAACTCATTTAACTTCCTCTCTTAAAAAAACTCTTTTGCATGGTTTTGCACGTTTTTGTGCATAGCGCAACAACGGGCAGTGCCGCCTAATTGGGTTTAAACTATTCCTGGCTCCACAAAGTCTGCTCTTCACTTTCTCCCTTAGAACTGCTCTATCTCTCAATTTAAACACCATATTCTCATTCTAAGGCCCTTCACTGGTCCAATTAAGTAATCCTACAAGTTAGCACTATTAAACCATAAGCACTACGTACTCTTATACTCTCTAAGATTACCCTGTCCTCTATTGGTCCGTCTTAAATTCAGTTTCCCTATATTACTCTAGCATGTCCAAAGGTCAGTCAATGGTTTCCTCTCCAGTCCAGCTGGTGAATCTGGTAATTTTGAGGCAATGTTACAACTGTCTCATGTACACAGACAACCCTCTCCTCCTCCAAACAAGTTCAAATATATGTGAGAGATGGAACTATTTAGCCAAACTGGAGGCTGAGCTCTCTCATCTCAAAACTGGTGTAACCAGTCAGGAGGAGAAAGTAACCTCACACAACACAATTCCAGTATCACATAGTCCCACTACATCAGCGAACCAAACACATAAATACACAAAAACATACTCGGAGGCTCTAAATAAAAATCTACCTAAGAATCAGAGCCCTCCAAAGCAGACATCCAAGCAAACGCTACCTCAAAACAAAACACGCACAACACATAGCCCACAAAGTCAGTGTGCCAAGCAGCCACAGCCCTTAAGGCTGAATAACACACCTGATACTCTTGTAATAGGTGACTCTATTGTCAGACACACTGACGTCCCGCTCACCAGGCTGAATAAAGAGAAGGTCATGGTGAGCTGCCTGTCGGGTGCTAGGATCTGCCACATAACGCAAGCACTCAGGTCACGCCAAAGCAAATAAAAATATGACTCAGTCATTGTACATGCTGGTGTGAATGACCTGAGACGTACCTCCCTGGACTTCATGAAAAGAGACATAGTGGAGCTCTCTGATCATGTAGCCCAGGCTGGTATGACCCTGACCTTGAGCAGCATCTTACCCTCACCTAGAATGATGCCACAGTACAAAGACAAAATGATCGATTTTAACAATTGGCTAAAATTTTGGTGTCATTCAAAGGGGATCCAGTGTCTGTCAGCCTGGGATGACATGCTCGATAAGCCACATTGCTTTGCTAGGGACGGCTTGCACCTGTCACCACTGGGCTTTTGGATATTGACAAAGGCTCTTGCCACCCCCATAGTGCCTTTTTCAGGCAAGGCTCAAAAGTCAAACCCACCCCCATAGACAGCACAAGGAACAAGAAACTAAGGGTAATGCTGCTTAACGCCAGAAGTCTTAATCTCAAGATGCACACACTCGAAGCTCTCCTCAGTATGGAGAACATTGATATCTGTGCAGTGACAGAAACCTGGTTTAAAGCTCCAGAGAGCACCCCAGCACTACCAGGCTATACCTCATATCATGCTTTTCGGCCCCAAAACCCGGACCGAACCACAAAAGGAGGGGGAGTTTCCATATTTATCAAGGATATCCACACCTCCAGGTTAGTGGCATTGCACGAAGTATCGGAGACCATTCATGTGCAACTAACAGTGGGCAAGACTGCTTTTCAGTTTATAGCATCCTACAGACCACCCTCTCAAAGTCAGGAATCCCACTCGGCTTTTCTAAAAACATTGGAGAACATGAAGCTCTCTCCGAACACCATTATATTGGGCGACTTCAACTACCCAAACATTGACTGGGAGCACTACTCAAGCCCCAGCACCTTAGCCCAAAGGTTCCTGGAAATTATAAACTCAAATGCTATGGAACAACTAGTCACCACTCCCACAAGAGGGGACAGCATACTAGACCTGATCATTACCAACATGGGGACTCTATGCTCCACACCAGAAGTATATCCCTCATTGGTAAGATCAGACCATAAATTAATTTTACTGGATGTCCACATCCCGACCCCACCCCCAGCCCAGAAAACCACAGTGAAAAACTTCTCAAAAGCAAACTTCTCACTTCTCAAAACCAAAGTGGAATCCTTCAAGGCCCTGGGGCCAGTGGAAACTACAGCCCAAACTGCAGAATCCTATATAAACGCATTCTACGGACATCTCCAGGAATGCATGGATCATGCTATCCCAAACAAAACCAAGACCCAAACATCCAAAGGCAGCCCTCCAGTCTGGTGGACCCCTGCCATAAATAAACTGTACAACAGAAGGAGGAAGCTAGTACATGATAGAGCAAATTCCATAATAGGGAAGGCATCTCTGATCAGTACTAGCAAAAAATTACGATCCCTCATAAAATCCTCCAAGGCCAGCTTCTAGAGAAAAATTGCACAGGACACCAAAGACAATCATAAGGCTTTTTTCAGTTATGTTAGGAACCTGGGATGCAACTCCCAGACTTGTTCTGAGTTGATTCTAAATGACAAAAAATACACTGAACCCACAGACATCGTCAATATCCCGGCAGACAGGTTCAGTGCAAACTTCTCCACCCCCTCCCCCACAAAAGAGCAAGTATCTATCCCGGCAGAGGGCTGCCTCCCAAACATCTCTGATGCTCAGGTGAAGGCTGCCCTCTCCAAAGCAAAAAACACTGCTTCCATGGGACCAGATGGCGTCCCGGGTTGCGTCCTACATGAACTCCAAGAGGAACTAATCCCTCAAATAAAACAGCTATATAATCTCAGCCTCACTACAGGATATGTGCCCACAGAATGGTGTACAGCAACAGTGGTCCCACTCCACAAAGGTGGAGCCTCTACGGACCCTGGAAACTATCGCCCCATAAGCCTGACTAGCTTAGTCTGCAAGGCTATGGAGAGGATCATCATGGAGCTCATAAACAAAGAAATTGGGGACCTACAGACACTAGATCCTACCCAGTTTGGCTTTGTCAAGGGCAGATCCTGCCTTTTGAACCTAGTTGACTTCTTCGAAACAGTCACCAAAGCCATAGATGAAGGGAAGGTAGTCCACACAGCCTATCTGGACTTTGCAAAGGCATTTGACACAATATCCCACTCGGGCATCATAGATAAGCTATCCAGCTTAAATATAAACCCCTATGTCACAAGATGGGTCGCAAACTGGCTCAAAGACAGAACCCACAGAGTGAGAGTTGCTGGAGCCATGTCAGACTCACTGGTCACAAGTGGTGTCCCACAGGGTTCTGTCCTGGGACCACTCTTGTTCGGTATATACTTTTCCGAGGTACAGGCAAACATGGGAGGACTATGGCTCACCAAGTTCACAGACGACTGCAAACTGGGCGCCATAATTGACTCTCCAACTGACACAAACATCCTTCAAAAAGGTCTCACAGAGACAGATAACTGGTGCCAGTGCCATGGTTTAAAGCTAAATGCCAAAAAGTGTATAGTCATACCCTTTGGCAAAAACAATGTGCCCACAAATTACCACATAGGCGGAAACCCATTGAGTACAGAGAATGTTATTAGGGACCTGGGGACCCAAGTTGATAGCAATCTCTCCTTTGACAACCACATTGCCAAAGTGGTTAGAAAGACCTTCTACATAGCCCACCTCATCATGAAGGGTTTCACATCTAGATCAAGAGAGGTAATCATGCCCCTTTATTTGTCCCTCATCAGGCCCATCATAGAATATAATGCCCCTTTTGGGATGTACCTTAACCGACACCTGCAGCAATTAGAAAGACCCCAAAAGTATCTCACCAAGAGGATCAAGGGTCTCAAACAGATGCCATATGCTGCTTGGTTAAAAAAACTACAGCTCTACTCAGTTGCATACCGCCTACTTCGAGGCGATCTATGCCTGACATACAAAGCTATGTCAAATCCAGAATTAATGGACATGCTCCACCTCAGTAGATCTAAATCCCTTAGAGCCACATACTCGAGGGACTTGAACCTCAGCACAGAAATAAATAGAACTTGCTGGAGAGACAGGTTCATAACACAGAGGCTCCCTTCGCTCTGGAATAGAATTCCAGTTCATGTGAGGCAGATCACCTCACTGAATCTCTTCAAGAGGAATCTCGATAGGTGGATGGGGGATCGTAGGTTTGTCCCAGGGATTATTCCCGTGTCACTATTAGACAGAGGCACAGTAAACTAAACCTTAAAAAGGGCACAGTATACTCAAATCAAGGGGTGGCGTAAGCCATACAGAATCGGGCTAGGCTTATAATTGCCCCAGGGCAGATAGCCGAGTATGAACCTATGAACCTATGAACACACACACACACACACACACACACACACACACACACACACACACACACACACACACACACACACACACACACATCTCCTTTGCAAGGCACAACTGATATCATCCCTTCAAAATGCAGTATGGTTCACTTTTAGTCAGAATTCTGCTATGGCTCATGTATATAATACAATGGAGTGATTAGTTAGGCAGGAGGTTTGAATACAACAGTGACTTTGTCTTCTATGACTATATTTTATATTTTTTTTTTTTTTTGGGTTTT